>NW_024722610.1:6198062-6214610 GCF_018991925.1 Homarus americanus | reverse complement strand
GAAGCTATTAGTTTGAATTTTGCCACAATAGTGGTTCCATTGGGCAGTTTAAGGAAAACTCAAGTAACTCATCTGGGGTCGAAGTTGCTTCACAAAAACAAAAATATTGCTTCTTCTCTCCCAATTCAGATCAAGAATCATCTGTCATGGTGGACAAGGTTGGACAATCTAATAAGCTCGTCACCCTGGGTTCCCCCCTCAAACAGACTTGGTCATTTGTACGGATGCGTCCGAGATAGGATGTGGATACCATTCGACAAAAGGAGAGTTTCGTCAAGGGAGGTGGAGAAATTCCCTTCAGGACAAACACATAAACGTAAAAGAATTCATAGTACAGTTGTACCCCACTTAACGCGGTCAATTGAACCCAGAGGGTCCTGCGTTAAGTGAAAACCGCGTTAAGTGAATAACAGAACATATGGGATTAATTCCAACAGAACCCAGCCCGACCCCCAAACTCCCCTTTTTGACGACAAATAACTATGTTGTAGTAAAAATAACATCTTAATTTTATGATGGTACATGCACACAATTAATACTTAAGAGAAATAGAGAAATACAGTCACCAAGTTAATGTCCATTCAAATAATGGACTCAACTCCCTCCCCCTCTTCTCACACTACACTCACTGGCTCTTCCCTCTGAGAAATTTTTGGGGGAAAACCAGGTATAGTAATAAATAATTCCTCAAACTAAAGTTAGGATAATATAATTGACATTGCTGGATTCCTTGTAAGACCAGGAATATTTTGAATATAAATGTCATATATTTTTCACAAAAGATAACATATTTACTCAGAATAAACTTTACATCTAAAATTTGTATGTCTAATGCAAAATCTATGATGTTTATATTCAAAATGATCAGCAAATTGTAAGAATTCCAGCAATGTAAATTATATTCTGGCCGGATAATTTGTATGAATTTTATGAGCTAAAACAAATATCTTCAGTGAATAAAAAAAAAAAATATTCTTCGGCACTATCTGTCAATCAAAGTACCCCACCTTGCCTTCCCCCCCTCTTCCAACCGCGTGGTCAGTCCCAACCCTCCCCCCACCCCCCACCAATCCTCCATTCAAGAGTTTTTAACATTTAGTATTAAATAATACCTCAGATTAAAGTTAGGATAATATAATTGACATTGCTGGATTCCTTGTAAGACCAGGAATATTTTGAATATAAATGTCATATATTTTGGACAAAAGATAACATAATTACCTAGAGAACAATTTTTATCTAAAAATTGTATGTTTAATGCAAAATATATGTTGTTTATATTCAAAATGATCACCAAATTATAAGAATTCCAGCAATGTAAATTATATTCTGACCGGGTAATTTGTATGAATTTTATGAGCTAAAACAAATATCTTCAGTTAATAAAAAAAAAAATAATTCTTCACCGGGTAACAGATGGTCGGTCGGTCGGTCCCTCCCTCCCCCCCACCCCCCACCCCCCACCAACCGTCCCAAGGAGATGTGTGGGATAACCACTAAATTTTAATAAATAATACCTCAAACTAAAGTTAGGATAATATAATTGACATTGCTGGATTCCTTGTAAGACCAGGAATATTTTGAATATAAATGTCATATATTTTGGACAAAAGATAACATAATTACCTAGAGAACAATTTTTATCTAAAAATTGTATGTTTAATGCAAAATATATGTTGTTTATATTCAAAATGATCACCAAATTATAAGAATTCCAGCAATGTAAATTATATTCTGGCTGGGTAATTTGTATGAATTTTATGAGCTAAAACAGGCAGTCAGGCAGGGTGGCGGGTGGGGGGTGGTGCGAATCTAAAAATAGCTCTCGAGCCGGACACTCACCGCGTATATGATGAAAAATGCCGCGTTAAGTGAAAGTTCAGCTTTGGCAAGGCACCGCGTATATGCGAAAACGCGTTAAGTGAAAGCGCGTTAAGCGGGGTAATACTGTAGTCCTATTCTTTTTGTTGGTGAACCCAACTTCGAAAACATGACTATTCTGTTTGCCATGGACAACAGAGCGGCAGTGTTTTGTCTCAATCATCAAGGCTCAACCAGATCTTGGACTCTTCTCACACTATCAGAAAAAATTTTCAAGGTTTGTGTAACACGACAACTATACCTCAAGGCAACTCACATACCGGGAGTACAAAACAATTGGGCAATGTCGACGGAAAGCCATCGAAGTTCAAAAGTCTAGTGAGGAGGTTTGGGACTCCACAAAAAGATCTCTTTGCCTCACAAAACAATCACAAGATGCCAACTTATGCATCTCTAGAACGGTCGAATCTTTTAGGAAATGCTTTACTCATAGATTGGAACCATTGGAATTCATTCAATCTGTTCCCACCTGTGAAAATGTTGCCCAAAGTGGTTCACAAACTCAAGATCCTTCCAGGGCAAGGTCCTCTTAATTGCACCATATTGGATCCTACAGCAGTGGTGTCTGGATCTGCTGGACTGGTGCCCACATCCACTACAATTGCAACAAGGATGTCTAGACCAGGTACTGCACCCTGACTTCAAGATATCATTGGCACTTCACGCTTGGATTTTCTCAAAAGATGATTAAATAGATTGTTAGCTAATTCCAATATAGTTAACCAAGTGATAGCAGGTCATAGGCCCCAAACTTCTATGCAATATGAGAAAGTTTGGAGCCTTTTTCAATAATTTATTAAGTTAACGACTCCAATCACATTGTCGGAAACAGTGGTGTTAGAATTTTTGGATTTTCTGTTCAGAGTTAAAGGCCTTCAAGGATCGACAATTGCATCTTATAAATCAGCATTGGTTGACCCTCTGGCTTGGGGTTTTAACATTACATTGAACCCCAGAATTTATCAAATGCTCCGATCATTCTTTTTCATTCAGAGACCCCCTCGGCCTAAGAGAGTCCCACCTTGGTCACTAGATAAAGTTACGAACTTTCTTATGGGGCCTAACTACAATATAAATCTGAACAGGGATAAATTACTCCAGAAGGCAGCCTTCCTTCTAGCAATAGCAACGGGTATGAGAATCAGTGAACTGATTTCAATTTCCAATAATCCATCATTATTGGTATTTTCTGAGGAAGATGTCACTCTATTTCCCACAGAGATTCAAAGTAAAAATGAAAGGGAGGATTTTCAAGCTCGACCTATCTGGATAAAACGGCTAATGGATGAGACAAGGGTTCCTCATATATTGTGCCCAGTTAGGAATCTTCAAGAATGGTCAACCAGATTCCCTAATCGAGGCCCCTATGTATTCTCATCACAGGATGGTAAGAAATTTCTTCCTAGTCAACTGACAAAATATTTATCTCAGTTAGTGACTCAAGCAGACCCTGGCAAGAAATTTTTGGCACATGACACCAGGAAATATGCAGGGTCTGTGGCCTTTCTGCGGCATATGAGCCTCAGTCAGATCAAAGAAGTGGACTTTTGGAAATCTTCAAAAACCTTTCAAAACAGCTATCTTCATCTATCACTGAAAGATGCTTCACATGTGGTGGTCCTGGGATCCCCTCCCTCACCTAGTCAATCTCCACAACCAGGATCTTTTTTACTATATCACAAAAACTGGTTTTTAGATAAAATCATCTTTTTCTTCCTCATCAGAATAAAGTGAGAATCCTGACATGGGACATGTAGCTTAAAATTTTACCTTCCGGTAAATGTTTACTATTAACCCCTACACGCTGGTCTAGGGTGCCGCTGGCTGTACTCCCCACGCAGGGTAAAACGGGGAAAATAAATTTTTCCAAAAATAAATTTTAACCTTTAAAAATGATAAAACAATGAAAAAGACTAAAGAAAAACTAACTATATACCGTCCCTCAGTGACGAGTGAAATAAGGAGAAAGGTGGGTTTTCTTACAGGGAGCAGCTTGCAGTCACTATGCATTAGGGGTCCTTTTCCCAATCTCCTTTGTGTCCGAGATGGCCAAAAATACATATTTTTACTGATCATAAAACTTATTTCCTATAAATAATTCATTTAGAATTTATTTTATTTGCATTACTTTAATAAGGACTGTTCAGTGACACACACCCAGTCTGTCTCCAGACTGTCTGGTTGTCTTTGTGACTGGGAGAGCAAGTAAGTCACACAAATAATTATCGGAATAATAATTCCACAAATAAATACATTCATAACATAAACATACCATTTATCATCTCGTAATACTACACTACTACAGTGGTCCCTCGGATAACGAACACAATTCGTTCCAGAGGGTCGTTCGTTAACCGAAACCATTGTTTCAATGGGATATTGGGTAATTGGTTCCAGCTCACACAAAAGTATATACAAAGTAAAGCCAAAAATGCATAAAGTCAGAAACACTCCTAAAATTCCCCTAAATCGCCCTTAAATCACTACTGTATACAGTAATACCCTGCTTTACGCGGTTCTCGTTTAAGTGTTTCTACATTTACGCGGTACCCCGCCAGAACCGGAATTCCCACTTTCCGCGGTGCATCTACTCATATACGCGGGTGAAGTGTAATTTTTTCTATTTAGCTCCTAAAATTCATACAAATTACCCGGCCAGAATATAATTTACATTGCTGGAATTCTTACAATATGATGATCATTTTGAATATAAACATCATAGATTTTGCACTAGACATACAAATTTTAGATCTAATGTAAGAATTTTGTTTACTCAGAGCAAATATGTTATCTTTTGTGCAAAATATATGACGTGTACATTCAAAATATTCCTGGTCTTGCAAGGAATCCAGCAATGTCAATTATATTAGCCTAACTTTAGTCGGAGGTATTATTTATTACTAAAAATTTATATATACTGTTTTAACCCAAACATTTCTCTGGTAGGGAGGGAAGGTGGGGGTAGGGAGGGAAGGTGGGGGTAGGGAGGGAGGGAGGGACCCAGCGATCGTGGGAAGAGGGGGGAGCCAGAGGTGGGGTATTTTGATTGACAGATAGTGTCTGGGTGAAATATATTTTTTTTATTAACTGAAGATATTTGTTTTAGCTCCTAAAATTCATACAAATTACCGGGCCAGAATATAATTTACATTGCTGGAATTCTTACAATATGATGATCATTTTGAATATAAACATCATAGATTTTGCATTAGACATACAAATTTTAGATCTAATGTAAGAATTTTGTTTACTCAGAGCAAATATTTTATCTTTTGTGCAAAATATATGATGTGTATATTCAAAATATTCCTGTTCTTGCAAGGAATCCAGCAATATCAATTATATTATCCTAACTTTAGTTTGAGGTATTATTTATTACTATACCTTAAAATCTAGTGTATTCACCCAAACATTTCTCAGAGAGGGAGGAGCCAGCAAGCGTGGGAAGAGGGGGGGTGGGGGATTTGAGTCCATTATTTGAATGGACATTAACCTGGTGACTGTATTTCTCTTAAATATTAATTGTGTGTGCATGCCATCATAAAATTAATATGTTATTTTTACTACAACATAGGTATTGTGTCGGAAAAAGTTGAGTTTGAGAGTCGGCCCAGTCTCTATTTCAATTAATCCCATATGTTCTGTTATTCCATTTACGCGTTTCTCGTTTTACGCGCACCTCTGCGGGTTCAATTGACAGCGTAAATCGGGGTATTACTGTATATATCATACATATACACTATAACTCTTCAATCACTACTGTAATGTGATACAGGTGATTAATTTGATCTCTTGTGCAAAATATATGACGTTTATATTCAAATTATTCACTGTCTTGCAAGGATTTCAGCAATGCAAATTATATTCTCCTAACTTTAGTCTGAGATATTATATAAAATAAACACCTTAAAGCCCAAAGAAACACGAAACTTTTGTCTGGGAATGCAAGGAGGGAGGGAGGGAGGGAGGGAGGGAGCAGGAGGTGAGGTGACAGATAGTGTCTGGTGAAGTATAATTTGTTTATTTACTTGAGATTTTTGTATTTAGCTCAAAAAATTCATAGAAATTACCTGGCCAGAATATAATTTACATTGCTGGAATTCTTATAAGATAGTGATTAATTTGAATATAAACATGCCATAATTTGCATAAGACATACAAATTTTAGATCTAATTTAAGAATTTTATTAGAGAGAGCAAAAATTTTATCTTTTGTGCAAAATATATGATGTTTATATTCAAATTATTCGCTGTCTTGCAAGGAATCCAGCAATGCCAATTATATTCTCCTAACTTTAGTCTGAGATATTATATATTATTAAAACTGTAAGCCTAGTGCTTTTCCCCAAATGTTTCTCAGGAAGGTGGGGGGGGGGTAGGGAGGGAGGGGTGACAGTGACATGTTTGACAGTTGGCTCCTGTGGTGTGAAGTATTTAATTATTAATTTATGTCCTTTAGATTGAGCTTTTGTTTTTTGCTTATAAAATTTAATAGAAGTGACCGGGGCGAATTTAATTTGCATTGCTGGAATTCTTATAAGATAGTGATTAGTTTGAATGTAAACATAGAAGAGATCACTGAATTGGCTGAGTACCTCCTCAGCTCATCAGCTGATGTTCAAAACAAAATGTGATTTTCGTAAGGATTTCGTTTATCAAATATTTTTTCGTTAACCGAATTGAAGATTCTTATGGAAGGTAATTTGTTACCAGAAATTTCGTTAACTGAGGCGTTCGTTAACCGAAGGACCACTGTACACTACTTTAAGTAATACAGGTTGACAATCCCTTATCCGAAATCCTTGGGACCAGATGTATTTCGGTTCTCAGAATGGTTAGTTTTTTTTTTTTTTTTTACAGGATCAGCCCACCCAGGCACAGGTCACTGACCCACATTGGGGCCTGGGGGGCTAAAATATTATAATAATAATAATAATAATAATAATAATAATAATAATAATAATAATAATAATAATAATAATAATAATAATAATAATAATAATAATAATAATAATAATACAGTATTACCCCGCTTAACGCGCTTTCACTTAACGCGTTTTATCATATACGCGGTGCCTTGCCAAAGCTGAACTTTCACTTAACGCGGGTTTTTCCACAGCAACGCGGTGAGTGTCCGGCTCGGATGCTATTTTTAGATTTTGACCACGCGCCACGCGCCACCCGCCCGCCCGCCCGCCTGCCTGCCTGCCTGCCTCTCCCTCCTCCTCCCTCCGCTTGGGTAAGCGGCGCGGTAAGGTTGCGCAGTGTGTGTCTTTGTTGCGTTATCACTGACGTCATATGACGTCTCGGACTGTGATTGGCCATGCAGCCCTACCCCCCTCTGCTGCTAGCTGTAATTGGCTTAAAGTATTATGACGTGACTACCCCGGGGAGGGAGGGAGGGAGGAGAGACGACGCTTGACCTAGCCGCGGCAGTTTCATCCCTCAAGGCCACGCCGGGTTAACGCGCATCCATTGTTCCGTAAAATGGCTTCCGCCGGACCACCACCCCCAGAGAGAAACCTTTCCTTACCTGGACCCAGCGGCACTAAACCAAAGAAGACACGACGTTCATTAAGCTACGAGCTGAAGTACCAAATTGTTCAAGATTTGGAGAAAGGAAGACGCCAAGTTGATCTCGCGCGCCAGCATGGCGTCAACGAATCTACGATTCGTACAATAAAGAAGGATGCAGCCAAGATAAAGGAGCACATGAAGATCACAAAGTCTGCAGGTGCTTCATCTATCAGGTATTGCCAGAACAGGGTGCTGGCAAAAGTGGAAACTTTGCTGGTGAGTTATTTGGTGCGTCAGGCGCGACGCAACATGGCGGTGGACACGCGCTCAGTGCAGGAGTACGCACGTGAGCTATACGCAGCAGTGACACGTAAACTGGGAATTGCAGAGCCCAAACCCTTCAATGCTTCCCATGGTTGGCTGCATAGGTTTAAGAGGAGGAACAAGGTCACCAACATCAGCATTGTTGGTGAGGAAGCGAGTGCTGACCGTGCGGCGGCTAGAGATTTTCCTCCGTTTTTACGTGAGATTATGGAGGAAGGACAGTACAGTGACGACCAGGTGTTTAACATGGACGAATCTGGTCTTTTCTGGAAAAAGTTACCTTCCAAGACCTTCGTTGTCCAGTCTGCGAGCAAGGTAAGGGGCCGGAAGATGCAGAAGGAACGCATCACCGTCCTGTTTACCACCAATGCCTCCGGTACCTGTAAACCAAAGTTATCGGTGATTCACAAAGCCCGCAAGCCGCACGCCTACAAGAATATGGACATGAACAAGCTTAATGTCCACTGGCTAACCGCACGTAAGGCGTGGATGTCCTCTTCTCTGTCCCTCTTCTGGTTTGACAACTTTTTTGTTCCTGACGTGCAGAAATTCTGCGAGCAACAGAATGTTCCTTTCAATATTTTGTTGCTCCTTGACAACGCACCTGGACACTCGCCCCTACTTATGGATCGTCACCCCAACGTAAAAGTGGTCTTCCTTCCTCCCAACACTACGTCATTAATCCAGCCCATGGACCAGGAGTTAATCTGCAATGTTAAAGCTGCATACTCGGCAAAGAAATTCAAGCTCCTGAACGACTCTACCAACACCAAGGATGAGTTGCGTAAGCTGGGTGACACCGACAGCGAGAGTAAAAGCGACGAGGACAAGGAACAAGAGGCGGCGACTCAAGAACTTCTCGTCAAACAATTTTGGAAGAAGTTTAACGTCAAACAAGCTGTAGACTTCTTGGTGGAGGCATGGGATCTGCTGTCTATTGCTACGATTCGTCACGCATGGAGACATGTGTTGCATGGCATACCAGGTGAGAGGAGGAGTGAACCTGTGACTGGTCAGGTTCAGACTGTTGCAGTAGCAGTGGACCTTGCCAGAGAAGCTGCGCAGACTGTTACAGCTGAAGGCTTCTCCGAGACCACCAACGAAGACATCATGGAGGTGATCAGAGATCCTGAAGTGACTGCCGACGAGATGTTGGAAGAAGAACCCGCCAGTGAAGAGGAGGAAGAAGGTGCGTCATTCTCCGAAGAACCTAGTTTAAGTCATAGTGATATTAAGTGTGTCATAGAGTTAACAGAAAAAATTAAGTCCATCGTTTCCCGCGACACTGACGATGAACGCCATGACGTCTTCCATACCCGACTGGTGCAGGCTATGGAGCCGTACATCACGGTGTATCATGAAAACATCAAAGCCAGCCGTCAGCAAAGCATAACCGAGTTCTTCGCCCGCAACCCACCACAGCCAGCCCAAGCCAGTGATAGTGATAGTGAAGTTGATTTTGAGGGATTTGTCAGGGAAGCCATAACAACTGTAAGTGACAGTGATATTGATTCACCTAGTAATGGTGATTCACCTAGTAATGGTGATTCACCTGAGGGGCAGTAATCTGCCCTCTGCCTCGGAACCAGCCTCCATCCCCGTATGCCGACCCATCTCTTCTACTACCGTGAGTGTTCCTTAAAAATTTTCGTTTTTTAACCTATTCTTTATTTTTCCTATGTTAACCTTTATCTTTCCTAACCTAACCTCTTTTATATTACTTGTTTTTCATGCCACCATAAAGTTAAGATAGAATTTTTACTACAACATAGTTATTTGTCGTCAAAAAGTGGAGTTTGGGGGTCGGGCTGGGTTCCATTGGAATTAATCCCATATGTTCTGTTATTCACTTAACGCGGTTTTCACATAACGCGGGACCCTCTGGGTTCAATTGACCGCGTTAAGTGGGGTACAACTGTAATAATAATAATAATAATAATAATAATAATAATAATAATAATAATAATTATAATAATAATTATAATAATAATTATAATTATAATTATAATAATAATAATAATAATAATAATAATAATAATAATAATTATAATTATAATAATAATAATAATAATAATAATAATAATTATAATAATAATTATAATAATAATTATAATTATAATTATAATTATAATAATAATAATAATAATAATAATAATAATAATAATAATAATTATAATTATAATAATAATAATAATAATAATAATAATAATAATTATAATAATAATTATAATTATAATAATAATAATAATAATAATATTAATAATAATAATAATAATAATAATAATAATAATAATAATAATTATAATAATAACAATAATAATAATAATTCATAGGTCTAGGTCTTTTTTCTCACTTTTGATCTTTTTTTCATTCTTGTATTTCTTTATTATTATTATTATTATTATTATTATTATTATTATTATTATTATTATTATTATCATTTTATCATTATAGTATTATTGTTATTATTATTATTGTTATCATTCTTATTTTATTTTTGTGTATTTTTTATTAAAAATTTTATTTACTATGAATAATTATTATTATTACTGTATTATCATTATTATTATCATTATAATTATTGTTACTATTACTATTACATTTTCACCCCCCAGGCCCCGATGTGGGTCAGTGACCTGTTCGGTGGGCTAATAAAAAAAAAAAATGCTCCTCAAAAAAACTTTCGGTTGTCAGAGCTTTTCGATTTTTGGAATTTCGGTTAAAGGGTTGTCAACTTGTATTACTTTGATACATGATAAAAAGGATAAACACTGGTAAATAAACAAACAAATGTAGGTACTTATCAAAAGCGCTCGTGGGTAGAGACGAGTGAATGCATACAACTGTGCACCTTTTCCACAAATATGTTACTGTGTTCCTTACAAATACACTTATACTACTATTTACACTATTTACAAGCACGTGGCACATTGTTTTAGAATGTTTTCTTGGGGTGGTACTCCACGAAGGAAGGTGGACAGAGACCAACGTCACACTCCTTGAACCACGTCGTCACGTCCTTACGCTTAGCTGCGCACTTTGTGGTGTTAGCACAGACATAACCGCCTTTGCCCCTTACAACCACCTGGACCAGTCGGTAAGAAGTCCATGTTGTGACGAACAACCCAGTCACGTGCAAGCAGTCTGTCAGGTAGGCCTGCTTGGCTGTGACGTCTTGGTGCAGCTGCCACGATGGTGCCATATATCTCCAGGAGTTGCATTATCACTTGCTTCTGAAAAATTCCGAGAGGTTTTTCCCGGTTTTTACTAGGTACAAGTTGTATGCATTCGGGATGGTGATGTCCAAGAGGTGTAGGAACATCATCTTGTACCACTTGAGACATTTCCTTACACACTCAATTGAGCCAACCTGCATGTCACTCATGTCCACGAGGCGCATGCTGACATTGTAGTCCACAACAACATCAGATTTTTTCATTACCTCCTGAGGTCGACTCCCTTTTTCCACTGTCAACCATTTCACCCTTGTGCACGGTTGACAGCATCTGTACAGTACGCTTATCTTGCCAGCATATTGCCAGCATCTTGTCTGCTTCCTTCAGCTGGATCTCTCCTCAGGCAGGTTTACCAGTAAACACGGGCCAGTGTTTTCGGTTCTTGCGTACAGTTCCACAAGAACCGATGACATGTTCAAGTAGGAACTTGGTCAGGGCAGGAGAGGTATAATAATTGTCAGTGTAGAGGATGTGATTCCCTCCAAAGTAGCGGTCCATAAGTTTCTTGACAACAGCGCCAGAGAAACCATGTGGGTCGTCCTTGGGTATGTCTACATCACTTGCTGTGTAAACTATGAGATCTAAGACATACCCAGTATCACAGTCAGTGTACACAGCACAAAGAACCTGATCCCAAAGCGATGTCGTTTGGAAGGAATGTATTGTCCAAAAACAACACGTCCTCTGAAAAGCACCAGAGACTCGTCCACCACTACGTTTTAAAACGGTCTGAAGAACTTCGTAAAGCGTTCCTCCAGCATTGTAAATCTTTCCTTATTCCAAAGTCTGTCACCAACCACAGGAATGTTGTTATCTACAAAGTGTAGATAACGTAGGATGGAGGCAAACTGGTCTCTGGATATGAATTCTGCAAACAATGGAGTTGCTGTGATGTCATCAGGAGACATCCAATACTCCTGAAGTACATGTTTACTCACATGTGCCATCAGCATCAGTAATGGAAAAAACAAATACAGTTCGGCAACACCAACATCACTCCATCGACGCATGTGTGGCGAGGGGCCAGAGCCGGGGTCAGCCTCACATGTGTACTGATGAAATTTTGTTTGTCTCAGTACACAGTAAGTCCATAATTGCACCATCAAAGAATGCACAAAAGTAATCTATCTCACGTGATTCCTCTGTACAAGGAAATTCAAGAGTAATTCCACTTGATCTTCTGAATTCAGGGATATCAGGCTGGAAATTACTGCCATCAGACCAAACAAAGGCATCCATTGTCCCTTACTTTTACTTTTACTTTTATCCTCTTCGCCACTGATCGGCTTGTTAGCCGCTTGGGCGATCGGTCACGTCTCTTTTCCTTTATATTCTTCACCAAAAGGTCGGCTCGCTAGCCGCCCGGGGGATCGGTCACGTCTCTGTCACGCACTGTTGGCAAATACTGGGCATGCACCGGCTCCTGAATGTACCTGAACCCGCTCCAGTGTTGGTCAAGTCTTCTCTTGAAAGAGCTCACACTCGGTGCCGTCACAACACTCTCTGGTAGATTGTTCCAAGAGTTTACAACCCTCACTCCGAAAAAGTTTGCCCTCACGGTTTTCCGGACTTGCGGCTTCTTCAATCTTGAGCTGTGACCCCTTGTGGGGCGAGCGTCCGCCAGCTCCAAGTAAGGACACTCAACTGAGTAGTGCCCCCTGAGATGCTTATAAACCTCAACTAGGTCCCCCCTTGCCCGTCTGTAGTATAAGCTAGGCAAGTTCAGGCGCTCCAATCTCTCAGGGTAGCTGAGATGCCGAAGTGCAGGCACCAGTTTGGTGGCCCTCCTTTGAACATTTTCAACCAACTGACAGTCCCTAGCATATCTCGGGGACCAGATGGGGTGACAGTACTCCAGATGGGGAAGCACTTCACTCCTGAAGATCGTCACGAGGGACGGACCGTCTAGATATCTGAACGACCTTCTTATAAGACCCAATAATTTATTTGCCTGATTTACCTTCTTCTCACAATGGCCCGAGAACTTCAGCTCATTGTCAACATACACACCTAGGTCCTTCTCACACACAGTCTCAACTAGTACATTTTCTTCATCCCGTTGGGACATATGGTACGCCTCCTTACCGTTGGTACGCCCCAGGTGCATCCTCTTACACTTCGTGACATTGAATCTCAGCAGCCATTCCTTCGACCATTCCTGGAGCCCACAGAGGTCCTTCTGCAGCTCTTCACAGTCCGCTTGGTTCTTAATTTCCCGAAATAACTTGGCGTCATCGGCAAACATTTGTATGGAGGAGTGTACAACGTCAGGCATATCATTTATGAAACAAACAAACAACAGCGGGCCCAATACACTACCCTGCGGTACCCCACTTGTTACAGGTACAGATGACGATTTCGTGCCATTAATCACCACACATTGCTTGCGGTCATGTAGAAAGTCTTCTATCCACGCTAGGACATTTCCCCGAATTCCGTACCCTTCCAGTTTGATTTTCAGCCTTTCGTGGGGTACACTGTCGAAAGCCTTGGCAAAATCTAGGTAAATATTGTCGATATTACCACCCCGTTCTAGAATATGGGTCCAAATATCCAATACCTTGAGCAATTGTGTCAAGCAAGAGCGCCCCGGCATAAAACCGTGTTGGCAATCTTTTACAAGGTTGTTTCGTAGTAGATGTTCCATCGCTGCATCTCTGATAATACTCTCAAGTACTTTACATATTATGCTGGTCAGGCTCACCGGTCTATAGTTGTTCGTGGAGTGCCTATCGCCCTTCTTGAAGATAGGACTCACATAAGCCACTTTCCATTCACTGGGGACCATTTGTTCATCCAGGCATTTACAAAACAGAATCTTCAGGGGCTCTGCAAGCTCGTTGCACAGCTCCCTTAGCACTCTAGGATGCACCATGTCAGGTCCAGGACTCTTATGGACCTTTAGCCTGGACAGTTTATTTCTAATACCCTCTTCTGTGAACACAATGTGGGTCAGTGCTGTGTCGAACCGTCTGTCCTCAAACGCAGGAAGGTTAGTTGCATCCTCTCTTGTGAACACTGAGGAAAAGAAGCTGTTCAATGCCTCAGCTTTATCCTGGTCAGAATCTGCGTAACTACCATCTTCAAGCCTCAGGTCTGATACTCCTACTCGCGTTTTCAATTTCGACTTTGCATAGCGGTAAAACGCCTTTGGGTTTGACTTGACCTCGCGTGCAACCAGCCTTTGGAACTCCTTTTCAGCCCTCCTACACTCTATCTTTGCTTGGTTTCTGGCTCTTGCATACATCCTCCTGTCTTGCTCATCGTTTGACCCAACCCACGTCTTGAATTTCTGGGTTTTCTTCTTAATTTTGTCGACCGCCGCATGGTTCATGTGTAGGGATCCCCTCGTATTCCTAGAAGCACTGGGTTTGGTCTTGGGTATATATTTATCGATCAAATGGGTCATTTTACTAGTTATGATATTCAGCGTAGTGTCTGCGTTCTTGTACCTTAATAAGTCAGGCCAGTTGATACCCCTCATCTCTTCCCTCATCCCATTGTAATTTCCCTTGTAATATTTGCACCTTGGCCTGGCCTTATCTTGAACTAGGTAACAGTTAAATCTGAATGACAACACTGTATGGTGACTGGTGCCAACTGGGGCAAGGTGTTCCAGTTTGGCCACCATACCCTCCTCGTTTGTTATGATGAGGTCAAGTGGCTTGGGTGTTTGCTCCCCTCTGTAATGTGTCGGGTCTCTCACATGTTGGAACAGAAAATTATCTCTCAGAGTTTCTACAAAAAGAGTAGCAGGATTATTCAAGTCATTCGGGGTTGACTCGTTTCTCCAGTCGATGTCGCCATAGTTAAAGTCCCCCATGATAAGGAGGTGGCTGGGGTTGAGCATCGCCGCATTGTTTATTAAGGTTCTTAAGTTCCTTTGATTTAGTGGGCCACAGTTCGGGGATCTGTAGATACACCCGACGATAAGTAAGTCCCCTCCCTTTAATTTAATTTTACACCACTTGGACTCTTCAAAAACATCCTCTCCCTGTACCCTCGCCTGGCTGGCTCTAATGTCTTGCCTAGCATAGATAACCACACCCCTCCTGTAGGATTCTTGAGTTAGGTTCGTAAATGAGTCATATCCAGCAATACTGAACTCACGTTCCTCTGGGTCGATTCTCCTGTTTTTGTACAACAGTTCTACAACTCCTACAATATCTGGTTGGTGTACTCTTAGTAGTGTTTCAAACTCCTCCCTCTTATCAAGGAACGTGTCGGTATTAGTGTACATGACATTCAAGCCAGAATTTGTTCTCGGTAACGTCTCTGCTCTTAGTAATAAACCCGCTCCACCCACATTCTCAGAAGCTGCAGCATTTGCTAAGTACACTGTATTTTGCAGGGTGTGGTTAAAAATGTCATTGTTTACACGGCGCTCGTTCCCTCCTGTCCGGTAGGCTGAGCTGGTGCCGCCTCCCGGGTGGGGGGTTGAGTGGGTGGAGGGTGCACTGCTGCCCCCTGGCCCTGTGTCGGCACACTTGTTTCCACTACCCTCCCCCTGAGTATAACCCATGTGCACCTGTCCCCGTTCCTCCTCGACTCCTCCCTCTTCTGCTTCAAGTCCAGCAGGAGCTTCTTGTGCTGTTCCCTCTGCATTACCGTGCGGTCTGGGTGAATAAATACATCCCGAAATGCCTCGCTCCTTGCTAAGTTTTTTGCCTGCCGGATAACTTGCCATTTTTCCTCCTCACTCCCTAGTGTGATCCTGAGGGGGCGAGGCTTAGCCCCCTGCTTTTGTCCCAGTCTCCTCACATCCTGAGGGGTTGCTGGAATCTTCAGAACCTCTGTGCAAATATTTTGAAACAGCACCTTGTCGTGTGTTTCCTTACTCACAGTTCCCTCTGCCTGGCTCTCTGGGACTCCAAAAACTATTACATTGTTCCTGCGCTGGAGCCGTTCCTGGTGTTCCTCCTCTCCCCTAACAGTAGGTGCGTTAATTTTCATTTCTTCGACACACTTTTTCAGAGTCCCAATCTGCTGTAGAACCTGTACTGATTCTGCATTACTCTCCGCCCCCCCCCCCCGTGGCCCTCCTAATACGTCCGCATAACTCCTCTTAGCAACCACCTCCATTCTATTAGCTACTTCCTCAGTCTTAGCAAGGATCTCTTTCTCAACTTGCTCCAGTTTGTCAACCAGCAGGGCTCCTGCTTCATCTATTTTCGTCCCTAGAGAACTCGTTCCCTTATGGATTGCAATCGCTTCATTCACCTTGACTATGCAGCCAGGGCAATACCAGCAACAGCCATCAAGCTTTACGGCAGTTAGTAATCTCCTAAACGCTGCATTAGTTAGGCCTGCATCCTCCATATCCGACGTCTCCCTGCAGTAATCACATATCAAACTCATGGTTGTTGTTGTTGTGGGGGGGGGGTGCAGACTGTGTATAAATCTACACCTATTTCATAGAAAATAAAGAGAGAAAAAGTACTTAGCTACTCTCTGTTGCCTATAGAGTTGTCGTCTGCGACTGCGTACACTGTATCTCCCTGTGAATGGTGTATTGTAGGCACAGTTTCAGTCCTTGAGAAAGCACACAAACAAAATAAAATTTAAAGTCTCTGTGGCACCTATAACACGT
>NW_024722610.1:6190562-6193062 GCF_018991925.1 Homarus americanus | reverse complement strand
TTTTCAACTGCATTTTTGGGTAGATTTACATAAATTTTTTCATTTATTTTCATCCATTAACATGCACACACCATACTAAAAGAAACGTAAAGAAATAAATGACCTTAGTGCAAAGCTGGAGTGTACATGTACTAATTTGATTACGGTACTAAAATTGTTATGTCTAGTGCAAATTATAGCTTGTTTATATTCAAATTAATCAGTATGTTACAATAATCCCAGCAATGTAAATTATATTCACCCAGTTCATTTCATTGGCTTTTCATAAGAGAGAAGCTTAGTCACTTAAGAACTGATAAATAAACACGCGTTAGACCTGGGCCTGTGCCAACTGTCAAACGTACTACCTCCCCTCCAGCCCCCCCCCCCCCACGCTCCCTCCCTCCCTCCCTCCCTCTCCCTCATCTGCCCAGCATTGCTGGAATCCTTGTAAGACAGTGAATAATTTGAATATAAACATCATGTATTTTGCACAAGAGATAAAATTTAATCACCTGTATCACATTACAATAGAGATTTCAAAGTAAGAGTGTATATGTTTGGTTTGTTGGCAAGTGCCGCTATTTGGCAACTGAGAACACGTCACTGCTTAGGGTCAGTGCCTCTGGCAGCCGTGTGAGGGGAATATTTAATAAAGCGGTTCCCCGCGCCTATGGTCATGTTTTGTCTAGTTTAAGGTGCATTAACTGGACATAGTGGCCATCAGAGAGTCCAGGAGGGTTACTACAAGAGACGATATTGCAGCAGTGATTGCATTGGTACAGCTAACCATGTACTGAAAGAAATATCGGCTCAGACTGGTGTGGCATTACGAGTTGTTCAAAATCTTGTCAAACGCTTCCGCGATCTTGAGGAGGACTCCAGTTACCAGCTCCATTACCTAAGTCTGGTAGGCCTAAATTATTGTCTCCACGGACAATTTCTAAGGTTATTTCTATTAAGTCGGTCCAATCCTCACCACAGCACATGAAGTAAAAGAGAGAAAACCTCGTTTGAGCTCACGCCTCATGGCCGCCAGGGTTTCAAACAAGCCCTGCAATGATGACTCAGATTTTAAGAGCTGCCCGCCAAACCCCTGTTGACAAAGATGAAGGAAAATAGAGTAAAATTTTAAAGAAATATGAAGTGGGATTTAGAGACATGGAGGAGTGTATTATGGTCGGATGAGGCTACGCTTGTGACTGGGAGTATTGAGTGAGGGTGTACTACCCGGGCCCCCCACCTGCCAGACGCAGCACCTCCCACAGTACACTGTAAAGACTGTTACACCCTGCCTCGCTTATGGTTTGGGCTTCCTTTTACGATATGGTGTTGGTGAACAAGTAATCCTCCCTAAGAACCAGATACGAATCGCACAACTCTCTCTTGAGCTGCTCAGTGATTTCTTACTCAATCATTTGATAAAGCTAAGGCAAGCTCTTTTCATGAGGACGGTGCCCCATGCCACACTGCTAAAAGTGTCATATACAGTGGCTCAAAGACTGTGATGGCCTTTCTTTAATGACTGGCCTGCAGTAGCCCAGATCTAACCCAACAGAAAATTTGTGGTCTGATTGTTGCTGCCGTTTGGCTAATGCATTTTCTATGACACATCATCAATCCTGAAGCTAGAGGCAGCCATCATGATACCTGGGCCACTGCCACCTGACCTCTTTTGCAAACCTTGCTGGACAGTGTTCATTGAAGGCTAAAAGACTGTCTGAGAGGAAAATACTCATAAAAGTATTAATTGAAGTGGTAAGTGTTACTTGACTTTATTTATATAAATATAATCGTAAATATCAATATTTTTTTCTGTGTTAATAATTTATCTAACATTCACAAGAGACTGTAAAATGTCATATATTTTGCTCAAGAGAAAATTCGTAGTACATTAGTGTACAGTACTGTAGTACATTTTATAATATAAAGTTTTTCAACTGTATTTTGGGGCAGATTTACATAAATTTCTTTCTTATTTATTTTCATCCATTATATGCACCCACCATACCAAAAGAAAAGTAAAAGAAATAAATGACTCAGGTGCAGAGCTGGAGCATACATGCTGCACAATTTGATTACGGTACTAAAATTGGTTATGTCTAGTGCAATTATAGCTTGTTTATATTCAACACCACTATCTTACAAGAATCCCAGCAATGTAATTATATTCACCCAGGTCATGTCACTGCTTTTTATAAGAGAGAAGCTAGTCACTTTAAGAACTGATAAATATACAGGCACACGCTGCTAGACCTGGCAGTGTGCCAACTGTCAAACGTATCACCTCCTCCCCCAAGCCTCCCTCAGATGCTCCCTTCTTTCTCCCTCCCCCTCTCTAACCGTTCCAAATGTTGTTGAACTTTGTAAAACAGTGAATAATTTTAATATAAACGCTATGGTATTTTGCAATGAGATAAAAATTAATCCACTCCGTATCACATTACAGTAGTGATTTAAGAGTAAAAGTGTACGATACAGTATTCCACATACACGAGTATAAATACAAAGTTTATGTGAT
>NW_024722610.1:6104412-6190462 GCF_018991925.1 Homarus americanus | reverse complement strand
AAACAAGCTGGAAACCTACTAAACCTTGTACTCAAGTTCAAGATAGGTAACAACACTATTGACTATGTTTCTTCTTTTAAATATCTTGGTGTTTCCGTCCCTTGTACCCTACCTGCCATACAACAGCTAACCCGCAATGTACTGACAGACTGAGACCTCTTAGAAGTGTAGCGGGGTACAGCCCGCACTATGGTGCTAATATTAGAATTGTTAAAACAATGTACCTAGGCTATATAAGATCTCTGATAGATTACCACGCACCAGCCCTGGTCATTCGTCACGGGAAAGGCGTTGACAAGCTCGAGAAAATGCAAAATAAAGCCCTCAGAATTATCCTAGGGTGTCCCATGAGCACTAAAGTACTTAATATGAGGAAAGAACTAGGTATACCCAGTGTTAAAGATAGAATAATTGAAGTCAACCTCATGATAGCCCTGAGGCTTCTGCGTGGTGATCCTGATAACATTGTTTCCTCAAAATTGCTAGAATGTATGAACCATGGGACTACTGAGTCTAAATGGATCCAAACTACAGCTACACATATGAAGATGTTTGGACTGGACCACCTGTACAAAGTTGAGACACAACAGCGCTTCCTGCCACCCTGGCGGACAGTTCCCTTCGATATCACAATACCGACGTATCCGCCTAAAAAATTAATTATACAAAGCATTTACCTCCAACACACTGCCAAATTGAGAGCTCTTGAACACATACACACTCTACAGACTGATGATAATATCACACAGACCATCTACACTGATGGATCTCTAAACACCGCCTGTGGGAGGGCTGGAAGTGCTATTGTTGTGACTCAACCTGACGGTAATATAATTGAGAAAGGATTTAGAATTAACAACTGGGCATCCACTCTACAAACTGAATTAGTTGCCATACTCACAGCTATTAAATTCATTGAAACCACTGTTACTAACAGTCTCATCATCACTGACTCTCTATCCTCACTACTTGCCCTTGGTACCCTCGACTCAGGTTGTCACGCTCTTGTCTCTGAAGCCAGACACAAATATGCGTGCCTTGTTGACCGGGGTGTCAGGGTCAAAATGTTGTGGATCCCCTCTCACATAGGCCTCATAAAACATGACAGAGTTGATGCCCTCGCCAAACTCGAGTCTAACAAAGACACCGTTGAATACAATTTGGGTCTGTCAAAAAGAACCCTTAAAACTGTAATTAGGAAAGAACTTATAGATGAGTTTGACGCAAGTAGTAAAGTGCAAACAGGCACTAGTCGATCCATAGGTTACCATGATGAGATGTATCAAGTGAAACATGTATATGGAGCAAGTAACAAGATCACTAGATTACAAGATGTTGTAACCTTTGGCAGTATGTTCCTCAAGCAGATGTAAACAAAACTAAATGTAAAGTGTGTGGCCATACATATGGCCACACACTTTAACACTACGTCCTCGACTGTGTGAAGATAGAACCTTTTAGGGACAGGTCCAAGCACACTGTGTGTGAAATGGCACAACACTTCATCTCTAATGGCAAGATAGCCGACATATTAAGATTGCATCCACTTTTTTGCACTTAGTAACTCTATCAATTCTCATGTACAGAACCACATACACAATGTGCTTGAATACCTCCCACGTAAATGTGAATAACAAAGTGTGAGGCCAGACATACTGCCTCACACGCCTGTACTCACGCATTTGTGAATAAGTTACCCTTTATGTATAGAACTAAACAAATAATGTAAATGAAATACTGTGTAACTTTCAGTGCCATAATATCCTGACAACGGGGGTTAATTATTATGACCCTTTGTAAACCCTACTCTGTAATCCTTTTGCGCTACCGCTCAAGGGATGAGTGTGGGGTGCACAATAAAGTAGCCGCTGCAAGCGGCAAAATCAAAATCAATCACGCCTCCTTTTCACACAAGCTATTAACTTGTTAATTGTACTTATTATATTATTATTGTTCTTAGTTACTTAGGTTAATTGTATATTTATGTATGTTATTAATATGCATCATTGTCTTACTCTGTTAAGTCAAATCAAGAGTAGTATTAATTAATTATATAAAATATCTAGCAAATGTCCTGGATCACGTGATATGAGACGCTCTCCACAGCGTGTCCATTCTTTCTCTAGCCTTGACCCTTGTCTAGTGCCTTGTCCATTCTTCTGCAATGCCCTAGGGGTATCAGGTATTAGTGACACGTTTAGTTAGGCCTAGGAAGGGATCCTGGTGGTAAGGAATCTCCGGTTTGGTAGGAAATAACTATTTTGTAGGGATTGTTGTATGCAGTATGTTTCAAGCAGATGTAAACAAAACTAAAGTGTGTAAAATATACATATGGCCACACACTCTGAACACCACGACCTCGACTGTGTGAAGATAGAACCTTTAGGACAGGTCCAAGCACACTGTGTGAAATGGCACAACACTTCATCTCTAATGACAAGAAAGCCGACATATTAAGATTGTATCCACTTTTTTGCACTTAGTAACTATATCAATTCTCATGTACAGAACCAAATACGCAATGTGCTTGAATACCTCCCACGTAAATGTGAATAACAAAGTGTGAGGCCAGACATACTGCCTCACACGCCTGTTCTCAGCCTTCTTCGGGTAAGGACGTGTGCAGTCGGCGCTGCCCGCTAACGCGGCCGTGGTCTCTTGACCATGGAGACAGCTGCCAGCCCGGTCTGTCGGGCTCTCCCTTCCCATCTCCTCCTTCCCATCTGGATATATCAACAACCTCACACCAACAGTACAGTGCAAAGATTGACGATTAACCCACAAGTGATATAGAAAGTGGCAATTTAACTCGAAGGAAAAGCTCAAAAACACAGCAATACTGATTGTGACTGATCTGACCTAACCTGACCTCACAGCTTCACCTGACGTAACCTGAAGGATGGAGCACCCATTGCCCCAGCTACTGTCCTGGCCACACACCAGCCCATACGAGCACGAACTGATTGCTACAAGAACAGCCCAGTCCCAACCATTGTAAAAATTAGCAACACCTAATTATTATATGTCATATTTGTATCACTTATGTTACTTGTACATCATTTGTAAATCAAGAGACCCATTCCCACATAATTGTATATTTTCAGCCTTCCGGCTGCCATGCTCTTTCAATAAACCGTTAATTATTATTATTATTATTATTAAGTTACCCTTTATGTATAGAACTAAACAAATAATGTAAATGAAATACTGTGTAACTTTCAGTGCCATAATATCCTGACAACGGGGGTTAATTATTATGACCCTTTGTAAACCCTACTCTGTAATCCTTTTGCGCTACCGCTCACAAGATGAGTGTGGGGTGCACACAATAAAGTAGCCGCTGCAAGCGGCAAAATAAATCACCAGTTACTCACCAGCCGTAGTCACAGAACTAACAGCAGTCCCCAACTTATGAGAGAGGAACCCTAGGACGGAGAACACAACGAATCCAGCGAAGATTGACGTGGCGCAGTTGACGATGGGCACCAAGAGGGAGTCGCGGAGGCAGTTATTGTGGAACCTGTTGAAGGATCCCATGGTGACCAGAGTGCCCCAGCCAGGTCCCAGTGAGAAGAAGATTTGCACTGCCGCGTCGACCCATACCTGAAGAAGGAGGAGGTGAATGAGTGAGTGAGTGAGAGGGAGAATATGTGAATGTAATTTGTGGCGTATGATGTGTGTATGAGATATATGATGTGTGTATGAGCTGTATAATATGTGTATGTTATATTATATATGTATTCGGTGTATTACGTGTATATACCGTTGACTTACCCTGAGCTCCAGCAGTTTGTTAAAGTCAGGGTAGAGGTAGTAGACAATGCCATCATATGCGCCCGGCAGCGTCACCCCTCGGAAGAACAGAATGAACAGCATGACGAAGGGAAAGGTCGCCGTGAACCACACCACCTGCAACACCACAACCACAACTTTTATATGATACTACAAGAACACTTATATGACACTACAAGAACACTTATATGACGCTACAAGGACACTTATATGACGTTTGAAGGACACGACACTAAATATACACACGACATAGACACATTCAATAAACATCGCTTGGAATAAATCAGGAGTTTCACGAGTGTTTCAACGTCTTAGAGAGAGAGAGAGTTCCAACATCCATCACATCCACTAAACATCAAAATAAATGAAATAACAATAAAAAACTAAATGAATCAACATAAAACCGTTTATGTAAATATTGCTGCCCCAGTGCTAATGGCCGCTCATGTACACTACTACGTTATCATATAAGAACATAAGTAAATAAGGAGTCTGCAATAGGCCGGTTGGCCTGTGCATGACAGCTCCTGTCGAGAGTTACTACCACTCTCTATCATCCATGAATCTATCTAGCCTCCTTTTGAAACTTTCCAGAGTTCCCGCACTTACTACAAAGTTGCTAAGCTTGTTCCACTCGTCCACCACCCTATTTGTGAACCAGTTCCTTCCTATCTCCCTCCTTAACCTAAACTTATCCAACTTGAATCCGTTGCTCCGAGTCCTATCCTGCTCGGATATTATAAGAACTTTATCTATATCCCCTTTATTGATTCCTTTCACCCACTTAAATACTTCTATCATATCTCCCCGCACTCTTCGTCTTTCTAGGGAATGCAAGTTAAGTTTCTTTAACCTATCCTGATATGGAAGGTTTCTAAGTCCCGGAATCATTTTTGCCATTCTTCGCTGCACCGATTCTAGTGAATTTATATCCATTCTATAATAGGGGCACCAGAACTGAACCGCATAATCGAGGTGCGGCCTGACTAGCGCAAGATACAGTTGCAATAAGACCTCTGCACTCTTGTTACTTACACGTCTAGGTATAAAACCCAATACTCTGTTTGCCTTATTTCGAACATTAACGAACTGTTTTCTAGGCCGTAGGTCCGGGCTTACAAGTACCCCTCGGTCTCTTTCACAAGTCGACTTCTCTAGATTGATGTTGTTAAGGCTGTATACATTATAAGTATTTGTTCTTCCAATAATAAGTACGCTGCACTTGCTGGTATTGAATTTCATTTGCCATTTTTCAGACCACCCCTGCAGTTTATTTAGATCCTCCTGTAATGCATTTGCATCCTGCCCTGAATTAATTTGCCGCCCTATTTTGGTGTCATCCGCAAACTTGCTTATGTCACTGCTGATCCCAGTATCTAGATCGTTTATGTAGATTATGAACACGAGTGGGCCTAGTACTGACCCCTGGGGAACCCCACTGGTTACACGGTCCCACTCAGATTTAACACCATCTACGCTGACCCTCTGCGTTCTATCGGCGAGCCATGATTTTATCCAATTTATAACTTTCCCCTCGATACCATAAGCCTTAATTTTTCTCAGAAGCCTCTGATGCGGTACTCTGTCAAATGCTTTGCTAAAGTCTAAGTAAATAACATCGTAATTTTCGTCATTATCTACTACCTCGAAGACTTTCCTAAAAAACGTTAGCAGATTTGTTAGACAAGATTTTCCCTTTGTAAACCCATGTTGAGAGTCGTAGATTAATTTGCTTTTCTCTAGATGCGATCGGATGCTATCTGCTATAATTGATTCAAGAAATTTCCCCACTACTGACGTCAAACTGATCGGCCGGTAATTTGACGCTGATGCTCTGTCTCCCTTTTTGAATATGGGTACTACATTTGCCTGTTTCCACAAGTCTGGCACAACTCCAGTGTCTAATGATTTTGTAAATAAGTTTACGAGGGGTCCGCTAATCTGTTCCCTACACTCTTTCAAGACTCGAGGGAAAATTTCATCCGGCCCTGGGGATTTTGTTTTCTTTAGTTTATTTATCTTCTTAAGAACATCCTCTTTTCTGATAGTGATATTCTTTAATTTCTCTTCTTCCTTTCCCTTAAATATCAGTTCCACCTCTGGAATTTCATCTCAAATTTCTTCTGTGAAAACTGATAAGAAGTAGCTGTTCAATGCCTTGCTTATTTCTACACTGCCATTTATCACTTCTCCCCTCCCTGACTTTAAAGGCCCAACTTTGCACTTGACCTCTGTCCTATATACCTGGAAAAATCCCTTGGGATTCGCCTTGGATTCTCTTGCTATTTTGATTTCATAGTCTCTCTTTGCTTTCCTTACATTTTTCTTAACATTCCTAGATAGTTCATTATACCTATTTCTGAGCTGCTCCTCCCCTCCCTTTAATTTGTTATATATTCCTTTCTTTATTCCTATGTCATGTTTAAGTTTTCTGGTCATCCACCTTGACTAGCATTAATTCATCAGATACTTAACTCAAACACTAATGGAACTTTTTTTCTATCACTCTTTTTTTCTATATATCACGTTATTTTTTGTATATATCCCGTTCATTTTTTTTAGTCACGAAAATTTCCTCAATTTACTTAAAATGTTTTGCTTGATGTAAAATCTGGTAAAAATATATTTTTTAGGGGTTATCTGAGTATTAGTCTCCCACCCCCCCCCCCCCAGCTAATTTCACCTGGTGATTAAATGCCGTACTGTTTACCTGGGGATTAGGTCTGGTCAGGTCAAGTCAGGTTAGGATAATGTATGGCAAGTAAGGTTAGGCTAAGCCAGGTTAATGTCAAGTAAGGTTAAGTGTGGTTAAGTTAACATTAGGGTGGTTAATCTTCAGGTGAAATAAGCTGGTTCTGGCTAATCTTTAGGCAATCCATTTTCTTTTAACATTCAAGAGCCTTTGTGAGCTGCCAACAACATCAATCTTTTACAAAGTTTAATACAAAGAAAGTGAACGAGGAATGCTATTGGTCGATAACGGCAAGATATCAGGTAAGACGTAGTGATAATTAATTAACTTTGAGGTGTAAACTTACCTTGACTCACCTTGAATATGACATAGAGACTAATTAACCTTGACCACCCCTTTAACGCCTAGAATAAGACGTAAAAAATTAACCTTGGGTGATTTACCTTGACCCATCACCTTGAATAAGAAGTAGAGTCAACTAATTAACCTTCAGGTGTAAAGTTACCTTGCCCACCACCTTGACGCCCTTGAAGATGCAGAGGAACACGAAGATCCAGGTGAAGAAGGAGGCGCAAACAAGAGGGTACACGAACTTTCCCGGCTCCTCGATACCTCCGGATATTTCCAAGATGTAGTTACTGAAGGTGGAAGGTAGATAAAGTTACTGGTAGATAAAGTTACTGGTAGATAAAGTTACTGGTAGATGAAGTTACTGGTAGATAAAGTTACTGGTAGATAAAGTTACTGGTAGATAAAGTTACTGGTAGATAAAGTTACTGGTAGATGAAGTTACTGGTAGATAAAGTTACTGGTAGATGGCGTTACTGGTAGATGACGTTACTGGTAGATAAAGTTACTGGTAGATAAAGTTACTGGTAGATAAAGTTACTGGTAGATAAAGTCACTGATAGATAAAGTCACTGGTAGATGAAGTCACTGGTAGATAAAGTCACTGGTAGATGAAGTCACTGGTAGATAGATGGTGTGAAGGTTTTGAATCGTAATCAAGGACTTATAATCGTACTCAAAGGTCTAAGTCATCGTACTCAAGGTGATAAGTCATCAAACTCAAAGGGCTAAGTCATCGTACTCAAGGTGATAAGTCATCATACTCAAAGGTCTAAGTCATCGTACTCAAGATGCTAAATGATCATACTCAAAGGGTTAATGCAAGGGAGAGAAGCCAGGCAGGAGGAAGCGACGTGTGACCAGTAATTGACTTGCCACTTTAAATTTCCATTATTTACACACAAACTCAGGCAGCCACTGTAGTTACGGAGGCCTGGGAACTTAAACACTTTTCTTCATGTATATAAAGCGTTACACACACACACACACACACACACACACACACACACACACACACACACACACACACACACACACACACACACACACACCTTACCTCTCACAAGGCCAGTTTAAAGACTTTGTTAAGATCCAAGGGTGGAGGAAAAAAAGAGACAGACAGACAGGAAGACAGAGGTTGACAGACAGGAACAGACAGACAAACAGAAACAGATACAGAACGACACAGACACGAAGACAAAACAGACAAACAAAGACATAAACAGACACAGACAGACAGACACAGACATAAACAAACACAGACAGGAACAGACACAGACAGAAACAGACACAGACAGAAACAGATAAAGACAACACAGACAGAAACAGACACAGACAAGAACAGACAGACAGACACAGACAGAAACAGATACAGACAGACACAGACACGAAGACAGAAACAGATACAGACAGACAGACAGACACTGAGCTATATTATCTCACTCACTGGAAGAACTCGTCGGCAGGTGAGACTTTCTGATCTTCAGGAGGTAAAACAAATGGTGTGTCCTCCGCCAGGGTGGTGTTGAAGACCTCAGGAAACGTCTGGTGGAGAGGGAGACGGCTAGTGAGGGGCAGGTGGTGGTGATGATGATGTTGGTTGATGGTGATAGTGGTGGTGATGGTGATAATGGCGGTGATGGTGATGGTGATAATGGTGGTGATGGTGGTGGTGATGATGATATGTAATAATGATGATAATGATTGTATTCTCTCTCTCTAACTCACATCATGACAGCCTTCAGTATTCCAATAATTGTCACAGGAGCTCCAGGGTAGTGAGGGCTTCATAGAGTAGAAGATGTACAGGATGGGGTAGGAGACGATCACGCTGTAGTAGGTGCTGGCGATCACGTTCACCAGCATGGACGCATAGCCGAGACCTGTGGATGATAATGATGATGATAGGATGTTAGTATAATTAAGCCTTCATTACATCTATCATACCTGGTCACTGAGCTATAATCAGCCATCATACCAGGTAACTTGAATAATTATTTTAACTTGATATAGAAAACGAAGGAAAATTAACTTACAGAACTAAAAAAAATATATATTTGACTTCGAGACAAACTTTCAAACTTTGACTAAGAAAATATGACCGAGAAAAAAATTGTTTTGGCAAATGAGAAAAAAATTATTAAAAAAAGAAGAAGAAAATCTCGACTTTCATGAGGGCTTTAAAGACTAAGAGGAGGAGGAGGAGGAGAAGGAGGAGGAGGAGGAGGAATCAAGGAAGAAGAGCAGGAAAGGAGGGAGGCTGAAGGAAGAGTGAGGAAAAGGAGCAAGAGAAGAAGGAGGGGAGAAGGAAAAGAAGATGTGTAGGAGGAGGGGAAGTAGGAGGAGAGGAAGAGAAAGGAGAGAAGGTTTGGAGGAAGAGAAGGGTAGGAGAAAGAGGAGAAAGGTAATTGGCGTAGAGGAGAAGGGGAAGAAGAAAGGAAAGACTAAGAAGGAGAATAAGAGGAGCAAGGGAGGAGGAAGAGCAAGGAAGGAGGAAGCGAAGAAGCATGGTAAGAGAAACAAGAAAAGAAAGAGAGGAGAGGAAGAAAAAGAAGAGAGACAAGGCAGGATAAGCAGAATGGAGAAGAGGAATTGAAGGAGGCAGAACAAGAAGAAGAGCAAGAGGAAGAGGAGGAGAGAGGCAAGAACATTTTTAACGCTCGGGTGAATGAGGTCAAACTACGGCCTGAGACGCCACCACTTAAGCAAGGATTTCACGCCGTGGTCACCTTACTCTAAGACCCTTCTCAGCCAGCTTACTCTAAAATCTTACTCTTACCCTGACTCCCGTATAGAACCTAATTGTGTTTGTTTTTAAGCCTACTTTAACTCTAACCTAACCTAACACTAACTCAACCTAATCTAATCTAACTTAATTTAATCTAATCTAACTTAACTTAATCTAATCTAACTTAACATAATTTAATAACTGAACCTAACCTAACACTAATTTAACTCAACGTAACCTAACTAACTTAATTCAACCTAACCTAACGCTAACTTAACCTAACCTAACCTAGCCCCCAGGTAGCGTTAAGGCGTTGAATCCTCAGGTGAAATAAGCTTGGGGGTTATTACCAGGTACTCGGATATTCTAATCTTTCTATAACACATCTCTCTCCCTTCCACTCTCTACCTATCTTTCTCTTTCTCTCACGTTCTATCTATCATTCTCACTTACCTTTAAATATCGGACAGACATTGTAGAGAGAGACAGACCCACACGAACTGAACTGACCAACTGCAGACTCGAGGAGGAAAAGAGGCAGTCCCAGCACACACAGCATCAACAGGTAAGGGATGAGGAACGCACCTGTCGAGTGAAAGGTTAATTAGATGTTGATATTGTTGTTATTATCGTGATTGTTGGTGTGGCTGTTGTCGTTGTAGTTGTTATTGTTGTTATTATTATTACTATTATTATCATTATTATTATTATTATTATTATTATTATTATTATTATTATTATTATTATTATTATTATTATTATTATTATTTCTATCATCATCATCATCATCATCATCATCATCATCATCATCACCACCACCACCAACACCGTTGCAATTCACCAATATATGCAACACAACAAGTAGGCCAACTGTAGTCGTGTTCAGCAAACTACAAGACAAAAACTGAGGCCAATTTTACACATGCATATGCAACAAGAGACGCCTGCAAGAGTAGTTACAAAACACCAGCTGCTCGTTAACGTTGTAAATTTATGTCTTAAGTGTTGATAAGAATACAGTATTGCAATATGGCCATAACATTCTCAGTATTTATTCTTCCGTTTGCTTTAGGTTATACACTATGGTGCTCTTCTAATATAAACTAATGCACTTTAGTACCGTGATGTTTTGTGGTCATTTTGTAATAAGACTGAGATGAAGTTAAATAAGCGTCTGTAATTGGGTAGAAGGTCGGTGTGGTTCAAAACTGCCTCTAACGTCATTTGTTAAGTGTGAAGTGAGACTTGTTAACACATTATAATAATAATTTCAGTCATGAGATAGTTTAAACCATTGTTTTTTCTCTAATCTAAACTGACAACCTTACCAAACCTAACTTAGCTAACTTAAGCTAAATTAACCTAACTTAACTTAGCCTAAGCTAAATTAACCTAACCTATACTAACTTAACCGAACCGAACCTACCTTAACGCAGACTTGACCTATACTAACCTAATTTAACCTAAACTAACCCGCAGGTAGAATTAAGGTAGTTAGTTATCATCAGGTGAAATAAGTTAGGGGCTAATCTTCAGGTGAACCTTGATTATCTGTCTATTTACCTATCTTTCTATTAACCTAACTACTTGTCTATCTATCTATCTATCCCCCTATCTAGCTATCTATCTTCTGTTGTCTATCTGTAGTGGATTTCTCCCCTACAAACGCTGTTTGTCGCTGAGTAGCCGACTCCACCAATTCCCCAGTGTATGCCTCGTGGTCTAGGTCAACCAGCGCCGCCATACATCACGGAGCGGGGGTCAACTACTAAGCCACGCCTACCCCCCGCTATTTAAGACCTGACCTCGTGGTGACCTGTCTCTTTTCTACCTACACCAACCAGCAAGCAACACCTCCTCCTCCTCCGCCTGCCTGGCTGTCCTCGCTCCCGCCGGCGAGCATGGCGACCCACAAACATCCTCACCAACCAGCTCTCTCTACATCACGCTTGTAACCATGCTGCCTTCCCAGCACCAAGCTGCATTGTACATCCATTACAACATGTATATAAGAACATAAGAATGGAGGAAACTGCAGCAGGCCTATTGGCCCATACTGGGCAGTCCCGTTTACACCCAACCCCTATTGCTCATATAAGCATCCAACCTATGTTTGAAGCTATTCAGCGTATTCGAGTTAATGATGATATTTGGTAACTTGTTCCATTCATCCACTACTCTGTTTCCAAACCAGTGTTTACCTATTTCCCGCCTAAATCTAAATTTGTCTAATTTAAAACCCTTGTTACGAGTTCGCTCCTGGTTGGATAGTTTGAGTACCTTTGTAATGTCCCCTTTGATTAGCCCTGCCTTCCACTTGTACACCTCTATCAGGTCGCCCCTCGCTCTACGTCTCTCGAGGGAGTGCAAATTAAGATGCTTTAACTCAAGGTTCCTAATGCCCGGTATTAGTCTTGTCATTCTCCTCTGAATTCTTTCCAAGGATTCTATATCCATTCTGTAATAAGGTGACCAGAACTGAACTGCCTAATCCAGGTGTGGTCTCACAAGAGCAAGATACAGTTTTAGGATGACCTTGCTAGTCTTGTAACTAATACTCCTTTGTTTGAACCCAAGTACTTTATTAGCCTTGTTACGAGCAAAAACACATTGTTTACTTGGCTTAAGGTTCCTACTTATCATTACTCCTAAATCTCTCTCGCAGTCGGATTTCTCTATGGCATCGTTGTTCATCTGGTATCTGGTTTCCCTGTTTACATCTCCTATACTGAGTACTTTACATTTGTCCACGTTGAATTTCATCTGCCATTTTTCAGACCATTCGAAAAATTTGTTTAGATCTTCGTGTAGTTTTGCTGAGTCCTCGTCAGATTTAATAACACGTCCTATTTTAGTGTCATCAGCAACTTTACTTATGTTGCTGTCTATGCCGATATCTATGTCGTTTATGTATATAATAAATAATAATGGTCCAAGTACTGAGCCTTGGGGAACTCCACTTGTGACGTTGTTCCAATGGGACTTATTGCCGTTAATGCTCACTCGCTGTTTCCTGTCCTGTAACCACGCCCTAATCCATTTAAGGATGTTACCTTTGATGCCATGAGCTTCTACCTTTCTAATTAGTCTTTCGTGGGGGACTCTGTCGAAGGCTTTGCTAAAGTCAAGATATACCACATCATAATTGTGCCCCTCGTCCACCTATTCGAAAACTGATGAAAAGAATGTTAATAGATTAGTTAGACAAGAACGTCCGCTTGTGAAGCCATGCTGGGAATCATTGATCAATCGGTGCTTCTCCAGGTGATTTCGAATAGAGTTTGAAATGATTGCTTCCAGTAATTTGCCTACTATTGATGTTAGACTGATTGGGCGGTAGTTAGAGGATAGTGATCTATCCCCCTTCTTGAAATTCGGTATTACATTCGCTATCCTCCAGGATTCTGGTACTACGCCTGTTTTTAAGGATATGTTAAACAACTTTGCTAAGGGCATACTAAGCTCTTCCTTACATTTCTTTAATACTCTGGCAAATATCTCATCGGGACCAGGTGACTTATTAGGCTTTAGTTTGCGTATTTGCTTACTAACATTGTTACTAGTCACTACTATCTCGCTTAATTTGTTTTCTTCACTATCTCTGAATAGAGTCGGTGCCTCGGGTATGATGTTTAAATTTTCGGTGGTGAAAACTGTTGAAAAATATTTATTCAAATTATTGCTCATTTCTCTGTCGTTATCAGTGAGCTCGCCGTCGTCTGACCGTATTGGTCCAATCTTTTCTCGTGTTTTAGTTTGATACATTTGGTAGAATCCTTTGGGGTTTGTCTTCGCCTCCCTTGCTATCCTTACCTCATTATTCCTCTTTGCTTTCCTTATCTCGGTTTTAACCCTACTCGCCAATACCCTATAATAGTCCCGGAGGTGAATTTCGCCACGATTTATCCTTCTACCTATAGCCTTCCTTTGGCCGATGATGTTCTTTAAATAATTATTTATCCATTTAGGGTCATTGTTGTCTGATCTGAGTTTTTTGTATGGTATGTTCTGCCTTTGTGCATTAAGTAACTCACTGTTTAAATTGTCGTGGAACTCGGCAATCTCTGATCTCGTTATCAGGTCGGTGTCATCTGTCAGGTTCACGGCCAAGCGCGACATCCCCTCTCTCAGCTGCCTCTTTAAACTGTCAAAGTTCGCCCTTCTGAAATCTGGTACTTTAGTGGAATTTTCCTTACGTCTGCCCTGAAAATCTAACTGGAATCTAATTTCTTTGTGGTCGCTGTTTGCAAGTTCGTTCCCTACCTCGACACTGCTAATGAGGTTTTCTCTGTTTGACAGAACTAAATCGAGTATATTATTACCCCGTGTGGGTTCGGTTATATGTTGACTTAGAAAACAGTCCTGGATCGTCTCGAGAAAATCCTCTGATTCTGAGTTACCTGTAAGGTCAGTCCAATCTATTTGGCCAAGGTTAAAGTCGCCTACTATACAGACTTTGTTGTGTATGGAAGCCCTGCGCATTTCATCTCAGATAAGTCGCTCATTGACTCTACCGTCGATTAATTCTATCCAAATTGTTTCTGTATTCCGCTCAGTTTTTATTTCCTTATTTATTTCACACTTCAGATTATCCCTAACATAGATTGCTACTCCGCCTCCTTTCCTGGTCTGCCTATCGGTATGGAACAGTTTGTAACCCGCAATTTGGTATTCGACTGGTAACTCACGTGTGTCTAGGTTGATCCATGTTTCAGTGAATGCTAGTATATCGATTTTTTCGGTACATACCTAGGCCCTAATATCATCCATTTTGTTTCTCATACTTCTACTGTTCGCGTAGTATACATTTAAGTTAGTCGTGTTCTGAGTCCTCCCTTTACCGCGTTTAGTTTTAAACTCCCTGTCTAATTTAGTTTTGTCATCATTCCTAACACTATTTCCCTGTAATCTTTCACTTTGTTTACCCGCTCCCACTGCAGTCTCCTCCACCCCGTGCTCATATGTTCCCCTAGCAGTTTAAAGACTTCGATATCTTTTGAACTGCCCCCTCTAGAGCTCCAGCCAGGGTTGCTACTCCATCCCTAGACAGGTGCACCCCATCCCTAGCATAAAGGTCCCTTCTGCCATAGAAGTTGTCCCAGTTGTCAATGAATGGGACTGATATTGACTTGCAATATCTGCCAAGACGGTCGTTGACACCAACTGCCCTTGACAACCATTCACTGCCAACTCTCCTTCTAGGCAGGACACCGCACATTGTGAGTTTCCTTTCTCCATCCCATCCTGAGTGTGAACCAAGCATCCCATTTCTCCACATATCTATCTATGAATATCTAATCCATCAAGCGTGAATCACTCACTTCCGGGTCTCCAAGATATTTTAAAGTACAGTACAGTATCACTCTGGTCTTACCAAAGGATCAATTCAATAATGCAGGTGACCTTTACCTTGATGGCGGCTGACCTTACAATGAGCAGCCGTCTTTTGCTTGTCATATTTTTGTTACAATTTCCTCTAAATTAATGTTTGTGTGTTCATCAAGAATCTATGTTAGTTTTGTATACCTGCATAATTCTTTCGTCACAACTAATATTTACAATAGTTTCTCTTAGTGCATTTTCTATAAAGAACCAAGAGAGAAAATGAGAAATTCCCGGAGTGCTTTAATTATTTATGGTAAACTATTTCTGTAGATATTTATCATTTTTAACATTTATCAGGTGAAATAAGCTGTTGTTAATCTTCGGGTGAAATAAGCTGGGGGTATACTAATCTCCAGGTAAACCAAGGTGTGGGGGGTCTAATCTGCAAGTGCTCCGTGTTACCTCCACCGTTCCTGTAGCACAAGTATGGAAACCTGTACACATTGCCAATCCCGACAGCATAACCAGCCAGAGAGAGGAGGTAGTCCCACTTGTTGCTCCAGTTACCCCTCTGTTTGTTCTCATCCAGTGCCTCCACCATCTTTGTTGTCTTCTTGTTTATTAACACTACGGTTTACTCCTGAAAGTAAATAAAAACAGTGTTTATCATTGAAATTATAGCATTGATAGTTTTTGTGATTAAAAAGGGACATTATAAATATTACTCATAATATAAAAAATCTAAATTGTTGTGTGGATGACAGCAAGATGTCAAGGACTGGTTTTCGTACAAGTCAAATATATAGTTAATTTTATAAGATAAAATGAGTTTTAGCTTTCGTATAAGAGAAATACGACATCTAGTTTTGAAATAAAAAACATATAAATCTAGCTTTAGTCTGAGAGAAACAAGGAGATTTTACCTTTCGTGTGAGGCAGAAACAAACAACGCATTTGACTGTTACTCAAGATAAAGAGAGCGAGACATTTACTCCCCGCTCCCTCCCTTGTCAACAAGGCTAACAGCACGACGATCAGATCGCAGACGATAATACTCAAGTTTTAACTGGTAATATTAAGACTGAATTGAGATCTATAGGGTCTCCCAGTTGACCCTAATTGACAATCTCCTCTTTTAATTTATATTCCCTCGACATATTTTGCCACCCATGATCTCTCTCTCGAACGCCACGGGTGTTTCAGTCAACCTTCACATAATTTTGTCACAAAAAGTTTTGTTTTGACGTTGCTTGCTTTAGACTAGACTAGAGAGAGAGAAGAGAGAGAGACTATTATACTTGATTTTTAGGACGAAAGACACAATAAATGATTTCTCCTGACACACACACACACACACACACACACACACACATTCCCTGGATGATTACAAATGCTCTTCCTAACATCAAACAATTATCAGGAAAAAATGACAAAACTACAGTAATAAGTAATATACATTAAAAAGGAATACAAAAAAGTGTTATCCAAGCTGTGTACACATCACAGTGGTACAGTAATGTGTTTCTCTCTACATTTAATAGTACGTCATACTGAACGTTTTCTAACAGCTTCACGTCTCCTCCAATACACGTTTTCTAAAGCTGTTGGTACTGACGGAATAAAGCCTTAATTGTTTACTAAGACCCAGAGGAAAAAGTAGCGCTGTTTGTTTGTTTGATTTTTATGGTGGATATTCCAAATCGGGTAGATAATTTGTTATTAAATACGTATATACTCTAACTACTAAAGCTAATTAATTAAAGTTACACCACGTTTGTGTACAAAATTAAATTAATTATCAAACACCATCATTATTTTATGTACTTTGTTATTCAATTATACTGTCTGATATTCGTTTTATATTCATCTATATACATATGTAGCAAAGCACAAAGCAGGGATAGGACACACACTTGTAGTTTTCTCTCATTTATTTATTCTAGAAATCACCCGAGAAGGAAAAGGCTGGGACCTAGATCAGACATAACTAGTTATTATACATTAGTGTATTACATTATACTTACAAAACAAGCATCAACTGTTGTCATATTCACATATTGGTACCACACAGTAGTAGGAATTAAACAATAAATAATAAACCCAACCCACCAGCATAACACAGGGGAGTGGCTGTTGTTGTCGACTCACTCCAGGGTGAATGTCTGTAGAGCAAAGCTAGAATTAGCCTTATTCTGGCTTATAGACTACCTCCACGAGATCATCACATTTTTCATATAACATTTATTATGCTCAATCTATCAAACACACCCTATCAGAGCAAGAAATACGTGGGACACATCTGTTACTGTGCCCACCCGACGCGTCTTTGTTATGTAAACAACGCCGTAGCGTCTCTCCACCCTGGTCTGGGATCATTCGCTCCTGGGCAAATTCCATTTCAAACCCACAAAATATATTTAGGATTTTCTCCTCGGAGCTTACAAAAATACATATCCATATTGTAACAACCGCGGTCTTACACGTCAGTTAGCGCCAAAATCAGATGATTCATATTTCGCTCAATAGCCCACAAAACATGTAACTCTGCTTTCGTTTGAGTCCTCCATCAGAGGAGTCCGTTTTCTCATCGCTTCAAGACACCTCAGTCCTCTGTTATCCCATTTTCTCTGACTTACTGAAACCAACCTCTCTATAAAATGAATTTGAGTGTGAGAGAGAACACCCTTGTTTTGAGTCAACTTAGATATGACTGTTTACAGATGGAACATTCAAGATCCATTGTGAGTGGTGTTGAACACTTCAACTGTCCTTATTGTTAGTAAAACGTGTCAAGTGAGTGTCGAGTTTGCCAGCTAGAGTGGCGTATTTTATGTCGTCCGTGGGGATATTCATGAGTTTCTGATCGCGCCTGAAGTTATATCATTTTGTCGCCCCGACATCAGAGAATCTGATGTTTATAGTTTAGTTAGTGTCAGTTGTCTATTTAAGAAAGTCATTAATCTCCTGAACTATTCTGTCAACTGGTATAATCTCCAAGATCTAGCTCTCCCCGTGAATAGCTCCTTGTTCGCCTCAGGCCTGAGCTTGCAGAATTAATGTTATCAACGTGTATATTCCACCTTTTCCTGGCAAGCTCAACCTCTGATTAGATTATATGAATATACATAGGAAATTACCCTGATCAAGAACACCGGAGTTCATAACTAAGTATACGGTGATCCAAAATGGTAGAGAAGTTATGTTGTTGGTAAGATCGACCTTTCTGGTATGAATACGGAGGCCCAAGCTGCCCCGCGGGTGCACGTACGTATATACCTCTACACGAGGGAGAATCACGCATTCGTGACTCTTCCTCAACGTTTATCCAGGTATGTAAACGTGTGTTCCCCGCCGCCTATTAATTCAGTTTAACTTAGTCAATTTTGTGAATATCAGTGTTCATGTGTTACCATAGTAAATTCTGTGCCAATTAAGTCGAGTAACATAGAGATTTAGATATTGTCTGGACCGTTGCCAGACTTATGTTTTGTATAGTTGAAGTTAAATATTGACGCATTTGTGACTCTTCCTCAACGTCTCTCCAGTGTGTTGAGCTGAATACTCATCGGCTACGTTGGGTCTGTAGCCGGGTTGGACGATGCCGTTAATTCGACAGGATTAAACTGGGAAGTCCGTTTCCTGCAAATCAGGCGCCAGCTCCCTTGGCGTGTGTCGGTCTACAACCGACCCCTAACAGCGATCTTCAATTGTTGTAGAGACCAGTGTAGGGGTATCGAGATATGATGTTGTCTAGCACTCAGGATGGAAGGAAACTCTAATGTGGTTTTCTTATATAATATAAGTTATATGATAGACAGTCTGGTGCTGGAGGTGCTGGAGGAGGTGTTGCTTGTTCAGGAAGATGGGCAGAATGAGAGTTGGTTGGTGAGGAAGCTCAGAGAAGGACAGCTGGTGGGTCGCCATGCTCGCTGGCGGGAGCGAGGACCGCCAGGCAGGCGAGGAGAAGCGAAGGGAGCCAGGCAGCGGCGGAGGAGGAGGTGTTGCTTGTTCAAGAAGAATGGTCAGAATGAATCTCAATGGAGAGACAGAGCTTATATACCCAGCAGCCGCTATGAGTCATGTTGGGAAAACCCGAGAAGTCGCCGGTTCCTAGTTTCGTTGCTAAGATACGGTAACATCTGGTTGGTTGCTAGGGAAGGCGGTAGCAGGTGGTGGCTGTGGCTACGCAGTTGTAGGCAGTTGTAGGGGAGACGTCCACTACAATACTCCCCCTTCCCTCCAGGCGGTGTAGGAGACTTGTTGTCTGTAGAGTTGCTTAGCACATGTGAGGCAGACCGGGCGGTGCATGCCTCATGTGAGACAACGGCGATGGCGTGATGAGCCGATCGCTGAAATACAACTGTCTAGATACACACTATCTGTGGGAGAAGAGAGGGAGAAAAAGGGTGTGTGGAGGCGATGAATGTTGTGCTTCCCTCACGACAGGTACAGGGTCGTCAGATGCGCCTGCTGGGGTGTGTGTTTGCCTGGGTCAGGAGCAGGGGCTGCATCAGCAGAAGCGGATTAGGGCTCGTGACAGCAGCTGGGTCCACGACAGCAGCAGGGTGCAGGACATAAGCAGGGAGTACCTGAGGGAGAAAAGAGGGGTGTGTGTGTGGGTCCGGATTCAGGAACAGAGGCCGCGTCAGGGGTTACTGCTGGGCCGGGGTCGGCGTCTGAGGCAGGACGGGTGTGCTGGGGTCGTCAGGATGTTGTGCGTGGGGCAGGAAGAGGAGCCGGTGTCTGCTTGAAGGCTGGGAGCGTGATCAGTGTCTCCTCCATCCTGTGTGAGTGCTAATCTCCGGGAGTCACCATTTGTAGGGGTATCGAGATATTAATGTTGTCAAGCACTCAGGATGGAAGGAAACTCTAATGTGGTTTTCTTATATAATATAAGTTATATGATAGACAGTCTGGTGCTGGAGGTGCCGTGTGGTGGGGAGCTGCTCAATAGAAGACGTTCGGTGAGTAGCGTGTTGAAGGAGGTAGATGTGCAGGAGCTTCGTTAGAGAAGATGTTGCCTGTTGCTGGCCTCCTGATTGAATGAATGCTAACAGCGTGGAGCTTGCTGGAGGAGGTGTTGCTTGTTCAGGAAGATGGGCAGAATGAGAGTTGGTTGGTGAGGAAGCTCAGAGAAGGACATGCTGGTGGGTCGCCATGCTCGCTGGCGGGAGCGAGGACCGCCAGGCAGGCGAGGAGAAGCGAAGGCAGCCAGGCAGCGGCGGAGGAGGAGGTGTTGCTTGTTCAAGAAGAATGGTCAGAATGAATCTCAATGGAGAGACAGAGCTTATATACCCAGCAGCCGCTATGAGTCATGTTGGGAAAACCCGAGAAGTCGCCGGTTCCTAGTTTCGTTGCTAGGATACGGTAACATCTGGTTGGTTGCTAGGGAAGGCGGTAGCAGGTGGTGGCTGTGGCTACGCAGTTGTAGGCAGTTGTAGGGGAGACGTCCACTACACCAGCGTTACCCTGGGGCACTCCTCACAGTTACATGGGCCTAAGTATTATTGTATCTTGTTTGGGGGATAACTAGCAGAAATATAGTATCCCAGGTTAAGTATTGAACCACTGAATGAGAGTTAAAAGTGCCATGTTGTTCCCTGCGAATTAACAGGAGGTATTGTATGTTGAGATAATTGTGGAGTTGTCCAGTGTGTTATGTATTAATCGGTAGTGACCATGAAATGATAATCTGAGAGTATAACGATATAACCAAGAAGTGAAGAGTTAATTTGTTACTTGTTAAAGTAAGACCTGAGGGTCCAGTGATATCTGGTGTATACCAATTACTGAATCTCATTTGTCAGTAATAATACCACAATTGTCTAATGAAGTGATAAGTATTTGGAGGTATTTAATGAGGTAATAAGTTCTTGAAGTGTTTGATGACTTAATAAATAAATTGCGGTTCTGTTTTGTCTGGGTGAATTGAAGTAACATCTTATTCACTCACTGTGTTAATAAATATTGAATTAGTAATCTACGAGTATCACCACTCTATCCTTTCCCACATTGGTTCTCAGAAAATAACTGACTCGCATGCCTAGAAGCTCGCTACCTATCAGTTAACTAAGATATGTTATATTCTAATAAAATTCTGGGTGGTGGCAGGCTACCGTTGTAAGTATAATAAGTGTGGTAATAAGAGAGACATGGTTTCCCAGGTTAATCCATGGTTTAGAATATAACTAGAACAAAATATATGGAAGAGAATATAATATATATGAAAGAAAATGAAAAGAAAGAACATTGACTTGGAAAATATAAGCAGAGAAGCATAAGAGTTACTTATATAAGAATATAAGGTATATAGAGATAAAGAACATATAAGAATATATAAGAATACGTTTATATGTAAAGAATTGAAGAAGGATAACTATATAAAACAGGATACTCATTGGAAAGAATGCTACAAAGAACATATAAGTATATGAATAAATAAGAAGACTAAAAGAAAAGAATATCTGGATGGTAAATTATAAAATGAGAAGAACTCGGCCCGTTACATCTATACATATCAAAGTACTGAGGATGGCAACTTGCATCGTACCCTGACCCTGAGCAAACGCCATAAGCCTTCCCACGACACCATGGTTAAAAATAGATTCGTCAACCCTCTTAAATTGTAATTATTCACTGTATAATACATGAACTAAATTACGTGATTACTGTCTAGAGATTTTAATTGCTGATGCGAACACACATAACGACAAAATCCTGGGTTTGTATTCTGAAAGGTTCTTAAATTATTCTTAAAAATTGCTCTCAAAGTTTTCTATGTCTGCTTTAACAGGAACGGACACCACTTAATATTCTTATATAATTCAAACCTGGTTCATTAGTGAAGTAAAGGAGAGTGGTCCTAGATGTTGCTGCTGGGTTGAAATTAAGTTTTACCATTTCAGTTTTCCTTTCGTGAAATTCTGTACCACATTGCATCACAAAATGAGGAAAAATTAGTACAAAAAAATTGATAGGAACATACAAGAAAAAAAGTAGCTAATAGTGTTGTCTAGTTTATGAAACTACAGTCCTTAAACCCCTTCCACTGCAGAGACGCCACTTAATACTTTATTTCGCTAACGCCAGACAGTTCTATTCAGCTCAGAGGCAACCCGTACACAAGGGGTTTAGAATACGTGCTTAAATATTTCAGTTCTTGAAGCAGATAAATAAAAGCAACAACACACACACAAGGCTTCCTTAAATACCGTATACCACCATGAAGAAAGAGGACACAAGGTCGCGCACGGCTGATGGCTGCAACAAGCTTTAAGAACCAACTGATTTACAAGAGGGAACAGCTGGTGGCCTGTGAGTAAGGTGCACTTTCCTCCAGACATGTCGCCCGTTTTGTTGGTCGTTGGCCAAAACGTCCAACAAGCAGCAGGATTTCGGCTGTTACTAGAAATGGACAACGGTTTGTTGGAGATCTTTTATGGCCGGATTAATGCTCAAATGTGCTTAATATAATTTCAAGTAATAATTGAAATAAATAACGAAACAATGATAATTTAAAATATAACACGAAAATGGTGACATATTTCTATTTATTCCTCACTTTAAAACTTCTTTAGTAATCAGAGACGTGACCGATCGCCCAAGAGGCTAACGAGCCGATCAGTGATGAAGAGGATAAATGTAAAAGTAAAAGTATTATTAAATCATTATTCAGGGTCTTGTTTAACCAGCCAGCCGCCGCCACTTTTAAAGAAACTTCACGACGCATCCATTGTATTTCTTTAGCCTTTGCAGACGCCTCACTTGCTTCAACAAGTGAAGAACTATAGCACAATCCTGCAAGGCCTCAACTGTAGTAGCGAGATCCATGTCGAACCTCGTCTAGACACTTTGTTGTTGTTTTCGTTGCGTTGGGCAGATGCGCTAACAAACATAACGCCATCTGTGAGGGAGTTACTACACTACGTGTCTGCTGTTCAACACCTCAGCTCACATGATCTACAGTACGTGTGTAAACATTAATCTGTATGTTCACTGTATATGTTCCTTCACCTTTCTCTAATGAAGGCTTTTGTTAAACCACCAATGTATGTAATAAGTCATTTATGTCCAATGTATATTTTCAGCCTTAGGGCTGCAAACTTTTTCAATAAACCGTTTATTATTATTATTATTATTATTATTATTATTATTATTACTATTATTATTATTATTATTATTATTATTATTATTACATCCCGATGTGAAGCAAAACATCTCTGTTTTGCTGGCCGGACAGTATTTGCCAAACACGTTTGGAGGAAAGTGCCCAGTGTGCCGCCGCCTTAACACACACACACACACATAGGCAAACATGCAAGGTGGACAGCCCACCTGCTATCAATCTCCCTCTTTATTTCCCACTTCCCAACCTTTACCTTCCTCCTACACTGTCTTCCACCTTCCTGAGCTAATGGCTCTCTTCTCTCCATCCCATCATCATCATCATGCATCCTCTTGACCAAATCAAGGCTTTTTAAGTTAGGTAATTTGTCCTTTCCCAGAGAAAATGGATGGTAAAGAAAATAAATTAAAAAAGCTGCTATCTGTACGTCTTATATAACATTAATTAATTTAAGTACAGTACCTGAGTTTCTGAGACACACGTGCAGGACAGAAAGTGTAGAGGCTATGCAGAAGATCCAAGACTCCTAAAATTATACTGAAATATGAGTGACGTTCATCCCTCACGGCTTGTTGCAAGATACTGACTGGCATGGCTGGTTGGCTCTCTTGACTCGGGGTCTCGGGGCAATAAGTGGGTCATTGGGAGTTGAGATAGAAGATAGAGGAAGATCTTTTGTATTTCCCTATCCTTTCTCCTTCCCTCCCCCTCTCATTTATTTCTTATGCTCGTGACCTAAACTATAAACAAGTGTAGATCAGTAAACCTTAAACCTAAACACCGCCTTTAACGTAATACAATCGACTCCTGATTTATGCATAGCCTTAATCACAACAAAAATCATGACTGTACTTAGCCTTTTGGAGGCTTTTGCCGACCCGAGTATAGAATCGTGAACTGTCTTCTTTGGTTATGTGGTCGGTACTCCCGTGTGATGATTATTGTATTAACTTGAGGTGTTACAAGATGAATATACGCTTCTGTCGGGAACGCTAACTTAACCTAACGCTAATCTAACCTAACGCTAATCTAACCTAACGCTAACCTAACCTAAACCAAACCTAACACTAACCTATCCTAAAGCTAACCTAACACTCATCTAACATAACCTAACGAGAGAGAAAAGCTTGAAACTAGATTAAAAATTCTCTACTGAAAATACACAAAACACTCATATATGTCAAGAGATAACGGATTATAACATTTAAACCTCCAAATAACGGACTTCTCTCTCCATATAATCCGTTAAATGGGGGTTCACATCTAACGGACCCTCGATATAACGAATTCTCTCTCCATTTAGTCCGTTAAACGAGGTTTCACTGTACATTATACAATCTTGTCTAATTGCCTTGTTTAACTTTAACTTAGCTAACAGACAGACACGCACAGATGAGCTGCAGGATAAAGATGAGATACTACATTGTTTCTTGACACAAATGCACCATACCCAACCCTATTTTGTGACGCAACCCTGACTCACTTACTATCCCATGACGTAACCTTGAGTCATCCCTAATATCCTGTGACGCAACCCTGACTCACCCCTACTACTCTGTGACGCAACACTCACCCTCCACTACAATGTGAAGCAACCCTGGATCAACCCCTACTACCCTGATACGTCTCCCTTATCGATTGAAACATTGATTGAAACATTTTATTTAGCCAGACAAATACAGATACAGAGTGGATAATAATAACAATATTAACATGGCTGAGCCAGTTGAGAACCTGAGCTCTCTTTGAGGTACCTGATATATAATATACATTTATCTCAAGGAAGTATTATGTAACATTTAGTATCATCTGGAATAGTACAATAGCATGGTAGTAATAAGTAAATTTCATAATGTTACCACGGTTATCACTTCAATATTAATTATTTATTTTATTATTTATTTTTATTTTTTATTTATTTATTTTATTTATTTTATTTGTATTTATTTATTCATTTATTTATTTATACATACATATACACATACATATATATATATATATATATATATATATATATATATATATATATATATATATATATATATATATATATACATATACATACACATATAAATTAGAGTGGAATTTAAAAACATAAGTATAATGGGGAAGCAGTACAACCTGGGTTGTACAGTAATAAGGTTGAACAAGAGGACAGATCTTTCAGGATTATGTCTAGTTGGCAATTATGTTTATTGCAATGGTAATTACTTATTTATTTACATGATAATTTCCGATAAAACGGATTTGATGGTGCAATAAAAGCAGGTACTGTAAATATAGTAGGTGATACAAGAAATATTACTACTTCGACAATAGATATTTTTTTAGAGACGATTTAAAGGAAGGGAGCGTAGTCTTTGCTCTGATGTGTGGGGATAAGTTGTTCCACACCTGCACACCATGATATTTTATGGAGGTCTGGGACTACAGTAGGAGGAGCGCATGGGGGGTGGTCTTAGTAGCTCTGGGTGCCTTAAGTCGTATCTCTGATTATTCCGGAACTGGAAGTAATTATTGTCAAGCAAGTGATTGATAGATTTGTAAACAAAGAGGGCACAGCAGTAAGTGTTAATATCCTCGAATTTAAAAAAAATCAATATAGCAAATTTTTCGTTTGTGTGATCTGTTTTTATCAAGTAGGTCATTCTCCGTACAACTCTCTTTTGTGCAGTAACCAGAGATTGTGTTTTTGTAGAGCCAGAGGCCCCCATAGTGTGTGACAGTGTATCAGGTGTTGGTAAACAAGGTCATGATAGATTTCTTTCATTGCTGTGAGAGTGAGTGACTGTCGAGTGTGATACATGATTCCGCACTGTTTATTGACTTTACTGTGAATGGCTTGTATGTGGTTTCTCCAGTTAAGTTTCTCATCAACAATAACTCCGAGGAATTTAGTATTTTGTTAGCGTTTGAGGGCTATATTACCAAGGTACAGGGGGTTCAAGTCTGGCGGTAAGTTTTTTCTTTTGTGAAAGATCGTGTATTGGGTTTTCTCAAGGTTAAAGGTCAGTTTATTACGTATTACCCAGGTCTCGACTTTAGTTAATTCAGTGTTCATAGTTCTCATCAAGGAATTGAGATCTGAGTTGCTGGCATAGAGATTACTATCGTCTGCAAATAAGTTGTATTTTATGAGTGAGCTGGCGTGGGCTATGTCGTTTATATACAACAAAAACAGTACTGGACCGAGAATTGAACCTTGGGACTCCATACAAGATTGGCGAGGAATCAGATTGGTGATTATTATAACAGAGATACTGCATCCTGCTGGACAGATATGAGGTAAACCAATTGTGGGACAGGCACCTAACGCCGTAACGTTCAAGCTTTGAAAGGAGGATGGTATGGTCGACAGTATCGAGGGCTTTAGAGAGGTCCAAGAATATACCGACTGTGAACTGACTGTCATCAAAGGAATTTAAGATGCCATTAGTAAAGGATAGCAGAGCACTCTCAGTCGACCTTCTAGCTCTAAATCCAAACTGGGAGTCTATAAAGATGTTATTGGCATTGCAGAAGGAATTTTGTCTATTATACGCTAGGTTTTCCAGTATCTTACTCAAGGCTGGGAGGACTGATATGGGGCGGTAATTCTTGAAGAGACCTTTGTCCCCAGATTTTTTATATGCCGGGTGGACTTTAGCAATTTTCAGTTTATCAGGAAAGACACCACTAGTGAAGGAGGAGTTACAAATGTGGAGGAGAACAGGTGGGCCACTTTCTTAATGATGCTCATTGGTATATTGTCTTCGCCTGCTGATGCACCTTTGGACATTTTTATGATGGCCAGTAATTCATCTGCTGTGACAGGGAATAAGAATAGTTCATTTTGCTGTCTGTTTTGCAGGTAGGCTCTAAATTCCTCATGGTGATCAAGGATGCTCTCTGTAAGATTTTTGCCAACATTACTAAAATATTCATTGAAGTGGTTGGCAATGAGGGAGGGTTCCGTTATAACTGAATCGTTTATCATAAAAGCTGAGTGGGGGCCGAACGCTGAGTGTTCCTGTTCTGAATAGAATTTATGACATTCCAGGTTTTCTTACTGTCGCCTGATGCTGACTGGAGCTTATTTGTATAATAGTTACGTCTGGCATTTTTAACTGCTTGTGTTACTCTATTTCTGATACTTCGGTAAGCATCACCGAAAGTTATGGGAATTTTTGCAAGTTTCCTTTGGAGTTTGTGTTTTTCCTTTATCATTATCTTAATTTCGCTTGTGATATAGAGTTTGGAAATGGATACAGTTTTCACTGACTTAGTCTTGAGCGGGAAGCATTTACCAAAGCAAGCATTGAAGATGCAAGAGAAGTTACTGCTGTTCACGTTAGGGTTGTTGGAGGCATAGACAAGATTCCAGTTAGCATTCATTAGGTTGTTTTCAAAAAGGAGCATGTTGTCGGCGCAGTAGTCTCTGTATTGAATTGAGACTCTACTAGACCTTTCAGGTCTTGTGGCTGTTTTATACATGGCAAAAACTGTTAAGTGATCTGAGATATTGTTATAAATAATTCCACTTGCTAGGTTGTTAGGAGTGTTGCGAGTCCAGATATGATCTATCACAGTGGCATACTCTCTCATTGACCCCTATACTGTGACACATCCCTGACTCTCTCCCTCACTAACCCATCTCTCCTTACACATTCCCCCAAGGACTCACAATTAAAGATTATTACCCAGTAGGTCACTGAAAGATACTAATCTTCCTCTTCACCCTCCCCCCCCCCACCTCCCTCTCCTCCCCACCTTCACCTCTCTTATACCTCACTGTCACCACCAACACGTCATCATCAGTGGACCGTTCACCTCAGTAGTACAAACAAGTATAGAGCTGATGGAGTCAGTCTCTGGCTCAGGTGGTCATCTCCTTGGCTTCTGAAGTACCATAACAAACCAAACCCGGGAACTGCTAGAGGTTTGCTATGAATCATCTGTGTCGGCAGGAAAACCTTTTGTGTAACTTGAGATCGTCTTGTGTTGTGGTCTTCAGTCTTCATCCAGCTACTCACCCACCCACCTACCCACACCCACCTACCCACACACACACCAATCCACCTACCCACACACCACAACTTCCTCTAAAACTCAGCGTCATGATTGTGAGCCGCGGGTTGGTTTCGTTGTGGCTGCAGGTACTGATGACGACGACGCTGCTACTCATCACCTCCGCTCACAGTTTACCCCCCCTTATTAACGCCCTCTCCATCATACCCATTCGTCTAAATGCTATCTCCTTCACATTCAACACCAAGAAGAACCCCAAAGTTGTGTACGTAGACAGATCTCAAGGTGAAGAGCTTAGCCCCCTGGCGGTCGGATCTGGTAAATACAATGAAAGTAAACACGACGGAATCCCTGCTGTATCAAGTGAACCCAAGGATCCTGTGATGCTCTCCAAACCCGGCGCGAGTGAGGGCTGGGGGTACTGGTCCAGGAAGTTGTTGTTGCAGCCCATGGACCTCGCCCTCAAGTTGAAGGACGAGCTGTTAATCTACACCTCCTTTCCAGTGATCAACCTGGCCAACATCACCTTCAATTATTTCTTCCCTCCTGCCGACGACGCTCAAGTCCAACTCTCTGAGAATTAGCTGTTTATGTACATCAGTTTATTGTAAGTACTCAACGCATGGCTATGAAGGACTTAGTTTTTTCTTAATACTTAAATTAACATTTTTCCTAGAAAGATAAGTCCAACCTCCTTTTAAAGATAAGTTAGTATAGTTAACTCTTTGTCAGTGATCTGTGTGTGTTTACTAGTCATCACGCCTGCGATGAACACCACTAATATTCCCACCCAAGTTTACCAGTCTTGTGGGTCATGGTAATCCCACAGTCTGGAAACTTATTGTCTTCAAGTAGAGAGCACCGGTGTTCACACCATACTACTTCAGGAGGAGAGTGGTAGACGTCCAACGAAGCGGGTCAAGAAAGTTTATGGTGCCTGGACAGGAAGGAAGGCAGAACAACCATCCCAGAGCTACTCTGTGGTTTAACCCACAATCTTCGTGGAGGACAACTAAATGTTGAAATGAAATATAGTGATTATATTCTATTTTGTATTTCTTATGAAAACAACCCATAACCCAAACGTCCACCCGCCGTGTTGTGGGGTCCAGATGCTGAGAATATTTTTTAAGATGTACGTCTTGTCTTACAGAGAGATAGATAAACGCATTGGCTATTAAGCCGTCATCGGAATTTTATTCTGGCGAACGCCAGACGACTTTATTCACCTGAGAAAAGCTCCTAACCTCTAAACTTCTAAAGGGCTAATAGCCACTGCGTGATTCTTTAACCCCCACCTCACCACCACTTTATCATCAACAGTTGCCTGCTGGACTTGAGCGCGAAGGGACGGACTGCTCTACATCACCTCCTCCACCTGAAGGCTTACCTCTCTTCTTAAGCTCGTCCTCGTAGTTGTCTGTCCATAGTTAAGAGCTCCACTACCGTCCACACAAACTACGTCTACAAGCATCGCCCGTCATTATGTCCGGCCGCACGAGGACCTCCCTATTGTTACTACTGCTGGTGGTGATGTCAGCCACCCCTCCTGGACAGTCTGTGTTCCTGTCTCCCCTATTCGCCTTTGGCACTTCGGGAGACCTTATAAGCATCAATTACCACAGCTCCAGACACAACGGAGGCCTCCTCGCCCGAAACGCCGCCAAGCAGATAGTTGGAATGTCAGTTGAGATCGGAAAGAGAAAATTTAACCTCGGTGACATGCTGGGGTCTACTGCAAGAGGATATCAAACAAACTCCGTTTGGGAACAACTGACAAAATCTACCAGAAATGGCGACTTCCCAAACTCTCCCCCAGAAGGTGACCTGCCACTAACTCTTGACCTTAATCAGTTATGGAAGGCTCTCTATCGACCACCTTCTCAATGGAGGATTAAAGACCACCCATAAATACCTGTGACTGTTGTTCTCATGTTACCTGGCAGTGATTAAGAGTACACGACTTGCTGTGGCTGATTCCATTTACTATTGAAAGTACTTATTATGATTGTTTCACTGTCAATATTGAGTACTTATTGCGACTGTCTGATTCCATGTAATTTGAAGAGTCCAAATTTTAACATGTCCACTGCAATAATAAAGTACGAATTTCATTCCAACCGAACTAATATAATGATAATCCTAACATTAGCAGTGTTACATTGACGTACAGAACACACCTTAGCTATAATGACTCACCAGTAAAATAAATAACTTTAAAATGTATATAAAAGTTGTTTATATACCTCTAAAATCATTTCTCTGAATCTAAATATCTCACGCGTGTGGAGATATCAATAACATGAACTGCAAATAACTCAATTACATAACCTGGGGATAAATTAAGGACATCCCTAGTGTTATTGACAGAAACTTGCACATAAATAATAATTAACGGTTTATTGAAAGAGCATGGCAGCCGGAAGGCTGAAAATATACAGTTACATAATTGGGGAATGCATGTCTTGATTTACAAATGATATACAGGTAACATAGGTGATACAAATATGATATATAATAACTTTTACAATGGTTGGGACTGGGCTGCTCTTATAGCAATCAGTTCGTGTTAAAGACTGGATATATACAGTATTTTCCTTAAACATTATTTAGTGAAGGATGACACGTTAAACCCGGGCATTAGGAACCTTCAGTACAGTATACAAATATTAAGAAAATTTACTTTATATTATTTTGAGAGATGTAAAGTGATCGAGTATATGATCAAAATGTGTAAGAGGAGATGAGAGAGAGAGAGAGAGAGAGAAAGAGAAAGAGAAAGAACTAATTACACATAATTATCTCCCATAGGCAAACACTCCCCTCCTCACACCAGAGGTCAGGTCACGTACCGGAGTAATTGACACTCAAGAGATTAGGACGGATCACAATCATCATTAACCTTTGACCTGTGGCTTCTCATTACGGACTTCATCCCCGCACGAGAAGGAGGGATTAATTCACAGGTCAAATTAGGTCTTCAACTGGATGTAAAAAAAAATGGCGATAAAGGACAAAGAGAGACTCAGTTTTTAAATTATTTCTCATATTATAGAACAGATAATAGTATGGCTGAACTTGTGATGTAGTGGCGACACTGTCAGTACTAGACAGGAGCTTACACGGATTACTGACTTCTCGTTCGAGTGCTGGCGCTGAAAGATCGTTTAGTCGGAAGAAACTAATAAAATCTTACCTCCGATGATCCATGTCAACACTTCTTTCAAACTTTGCTTATTCTGAGTACTGAACGGGGATATACACATTGTCAAAGGTGTTCTGCATTGCACAACACCTTTGACAATTGCCAAGATGAAACAGCGGTGCATAGATGATCTTACATAATAAGGTCCCGTAGTCTAATTTCTATGATCCAATATATTTTGTTCTTCCTATCCCAGTAGTAAATAACTTGCTAACTCTCATACAGTCCTATGACAAGTTAGAACTAAATCAATATTTTTATTATGGAAATTTGTCACCTTTTTGCCCCTTGTAAAATAAACTACACTTTTCGCCACACAATGTAAACATACGTGTCAGTGTTGCCACATATATACTGTACATCAAACACGTCAGATGTTACCAACTTATACCACAAAAAGTCCATTAATTAATCTATAGAATACCTGTAGTATAGCCTGTCATAATATAGACAACGAACACCTATAGTATAGTTAATCAGGGCAATATATTATTCATCTTGTGAACCATACAAGTAGGATAGGTTAGGTTAGTTTAGTTAGAGCACCAGCAGGAGTAATAATTCGTTGGGTTAGCTTAGGTTAGGTTTGGAAAATAAAACTTTTTTTATGCTAGCAGCAAAGTTCACCAATTTATTTGCAAATCAATTAATATTTTCTGGTCAAAATAATTCTAAATGTGCCAATAAGTTTAGATAATAGTGCATACATACCGTTTTATTTTATATAATTCTCAAAGACGGAAAACAAGTGTACAGTACCTTTGTGGATATTTATTGAATATTATTATATAAATTGTAAGCCAGCAAATTTCAGTTTTAAGTAATGATGATTAATATGTTACGAACCACGCCATCAATTGTCATGATCTACCTACCCAGCACTACGAACCACGCCATCTATTGTCCTGATCTACCTACCCAGCACCACGAGCAACGCCATCTAGGGACGAAACCCGATTATGACTACTTTTAGTTACCACTCCGGGGTTTCCTTTCTCCATATCCTGGTTGTTGCGTCACCTCCTCAAAGTCTTCTTCATCAGCTCCAGTTCGATGAGAGTTCAGTTCACTCTGGGAAGTGACCACAGGATCACCTATCCTGGAAACCTACGGCACAGTGACTACCTACCGTCTTCTACAATACTCAGCCATCTCAGCTCCGCACTTAAGTATTTGTAATCTTATATTGCCTCCCCGCCTCCACCTTGCTTCAAATTGTTGTATGTTGTATAAAAATATATATACTGCTAATGTTTAGGTTAAGTAAGGTTAAGGGTAAATTATAGAAAGCTGAATATTTTCTTAAGGAATTTATGGTACTTATTATACACAACAAAAACTCGCATCCTTTGTCTACCCTTTTATAGTCCGATTGTCTTTGTTTTTTTATTGTTGTTGCCTGTTGGGATCTGGGTAGACTTTAAACTATATTATAAATCCCCAACTCGTAACAAATACGACAGTAAAATTTGTTTAGGGATGAAGCTAAAGTATCTAATATAGGCCTACAGTTTGTTTGAATTCCGAAAATACTGATGTCACAAGTTTTTTGCCAATTAATTCTCTAGAAATTCATAAACATGACTTAGTTTTTTTGTCTAGTAAAACAAAATATAATTAGTTAATGAAAATGCGCACTTTTAATGGAAATTAACTAATTTATCAAGTTACATATTTAATTTTCTCCTTCACCCTCTTCTTTTTCAGTTATGGTCACTGTCGTTGTTGTTGTAATTCCTCGCTATCGTTATAACTGTTATGTCGTCCTTAGCTGGTAAATCACCCATTCTTAGTCATGGTCACAAAAGATATGGTCGTGTTGACAGTACATCAAATGTTCTTCCTCACAGATAGTGTTCTTGTTGTCCTGGCAGCAACTTTATAATCTTAGCTGTGAGGAGAGCAGCTGAGTTCTCGACGCTTAGCATATATAGTAGTCATCAATTATTAGCGATACCAGTTGTAAGACTTTCAATTTTACAGATGGTTGGAAATTTCCTGAATCAATTATAGCAGATAGCATCCGATTGCATCTAGAGAAAAGCAAATTAATCTACGACTCTCAACATGGGTTTACGAAGGGAAAATCTTGTCTAACAAATCTGCTGACGTTTTTTAGGAAAGTTTTCGAGGTAGTAGATAATGACGAAAATTATGATGTTATTTACTTAGACTTTAGCAAAGCATTTGACAGAGTACCGCATCAGAGGCTTCTGAGAAAAATTAAGGCTCTTGGTGTCGAGGGGAAAGTTTTACATTGCATAAAATCATGGCTCACCGATAGAACGCAGAGGGTCAGCGTAGATGGTGTTAAATCTGAGTGGGGCCGTGTAACCAGTGGGGTTCCCCAGGGGTCAGTACTAGGCCCACTCTTGTTCATAATCTACATAAACGATCTCGATACTGGGATGAGCAGTGACATAAGCAAGGTTGCTGATGACACCAAAATAGGGAGGCAGATTAACTCAGGGCAGGATGCAAATGCATTACAGGAGGATCCAAATAAACTGCAGGGGTGGTCTGAAAAATGGCAAATGAAATTCAACACCAGCAAGTGCAGCGTACTTAATATTGGAAGAACAAATACTGATAATGTAAACAGCCTTAACAACATCAAGCTAGAGAAGTCGACTTGTGAAAGAGACCTAGGGGTACTTGTAAGCCCGGACCTACGGCCTAGAAAACAGTGCGTTAATGTTCGAAATAAGGCAAACAGAGTACTGGGTTTTATATCTAGAAGTGTAAGTAACAAGAGTGCAGAGGTCTTACTGCAACTATATCTTGCGCTAGTCAGGCCGCACCTCGATTATGCGGTTCAGTTCTGGTGCCCTTATTATAGAATGGATATAAATTCACTAGAGTCGGTGCAGCGAAGAATGACAAAAATGATTCCGGGACTTAGAAACCTTCCATATCAGGATAGGTTAAAGAAACTTAACTTGCATTCCCTAGAAAGACGAAGAGTGCAGGGAGATATGATAGAAGTATTTAAGTGGGTGAAAGGAATCAATAAAGGGGATATAGATAAAGTTCTTATAATATCCGAGCAGGATAGGACTCGGAGCAACGGATTCAAGTTGGATAAGTTAAGGTTTAGGAGGGAGATAGGAAGAAACTGGTTCACAAATTGGGTGGTGGACGAGTGGAACAAGCTTAGCAGCTTTGTAGTAAGTGCGGGAACTCTGGAAAGTTTCAAAAGGAGGCTAGATACATTCATGGATGATGGAGAGTGGTAGTAACTCTCGACAGGAGCTGCCATGCACAGGCCAACCGGCCTATTGCAGACTCCTTATTTTCGTATGTTCTTATATACTGATGATTCCTCGTGGGCTCAGGTGATATTTTGCTTGTCCTCAGAGGAATGCATAAGGCGAGATTCTTGGTCTAAATTCTAAAGTATAAATAGCCGAGAAAACACGGGTCGTAAACGTCCATTTTGTGAATATTCCAAATAAGATGGTCCTTAGCCGTTCATTGTCAGTCATGATTCTTCTTGTACTTAAAACAAAAGTGTGCCTGCAAAAATTTTAAATTAGCGTGAAAATATGATACCTTCTGTTGTAGAAAAATGTGTCATTATAACAAGTCCTAATTTACCCAACATCTGTGATAGCGTTAATACTAGACAGCCACTTACTCTGGACGCAGCACGCGCAGCCACCGTCACACATATTCATTACTACTTCACCAGCTTCACACTTAAGCTTCCTGCAGGTCCCATTTACGGCTTCCTGCAACAATAGATGAGTGTTAGAATATGTGACACTAAAGACCGACTGTCGCCATGTGTACTGACGTTGTGTGTGTGTAGTTCGTTTTTTATTTTCTCTGTATTTTAAGATTCGACTCCAACTAATTTCGCTTGTAGATTTGCCCCTTCAGCTTATTTCGCCTCCCCAGCTTATTAAACTCGAATATTAACCACCCTAGTGTTAACTCAACCTAACCAAAATTAAGCTAAACTAATCTAACGAAACCTAACCTAACCTAAGCCCCCCCTCAGACAGCTTTTGGGTGGTTACTCTTCACGTAATTCTTTCTAGTAGAGTACAATAATGATCATGTAAGTGTTAAGTGCATTCAAGAGTTCGTGTATAAAGGTGTTACTATATGTATCTCACTGTCCTTAAGGTGAAATAAGCTGGGAGACTGAATCTTAAGATGAAATAAGCTGGGAGACTGAATCTTAAGATGAAATAAGCTGGGAGACTGAATCTTAAGATGAAATAAGCTGGGAGACTGAATCTTAAAGGTAATCCCAAAAAACCACTTATATTCTTACCTTCGTTCCTACAGGTATATGTTCGCATACAGTGCCCTCGCATATTATAGGAACTGAAAACGAAAAAAAAACATTAAAATCAGATGATAACAAGCCAATATAAGAAAAATAATACTCTAGGTAGATATAGTTTAAAAAGAATAGTCTGTTTACAAATGTGAAGTTAATGTTGTTATAATGTTATTAGTTTAGTTCAACAAGGAATTTCTTTAAGTACGTAGCTTGGTTAGTAATACACAAGTCCAACAAAGATAAAAAAATAAGAGATGGAACTCTGTGCAATGTATACAGCAGTGACAAGAATAAACAATACTAGAAGCCGCTATATGGAGCATCTACATAAATCTAATTCTTGAGTGTAAAATATAATTACTTGGAAAAAAATCTTTAATTATCCAAACTACGTAAAAAATGTGTTTTAATAATAACAACAGCAAGAGGGATCACATGAAGATTATACGCCCCAGTTTATTTACGGTAAGTTAGGTTAGCGTTCGGGTGATTAATATTCAGGTGAAATAAACACGGGTGTGATGATCTTCAAGTGATCCAATAACAGTAATTAAGGTATATCATTACTCACTTGGTTGGCAACACACACAGTCGTTCTCACCACAACTCATATTCAGATTCTCCTCATTTTCTGTGCAGTTGTTGTGCCTACAGATACCATCACAGTCTAGGGTGAAGGAGAAGCACATTTTAAAAGGTAAACAAACATATGTTTTCTATAGGCACTTGTATATAATTTACATTTTCAGCAACACTTGATAATTATGGTGTCTACTGCAGTTCACAGATAAATGGTACATAATTAGTATACAAAGTTAGCTATTTATATTATTGCAGATGTATACTGTAGGTATGTATAAATTGGATCCATAAAATATACCTTATTTTAAATCATTATCTTGAACAATACAGGTTGTAATGAAGTTTTTCCTATTATAATTTACTATAGTAGTATATTATCCTCCATGGTGTTAACTACGTAATGTTTTTTCAATTACTATTATTGTATTTAATACTTACCAAATAGTCTGTCCTGTTACAGAACAATACTGAGTTAAATGAATAGACTAACATCAGAGCTGACCTTCCCGTCCTCCCTTTCTTCACGTTCCTTCCCTCCTTTCCCCCCTACCTCCCTCCTTCCTTGTATACTTAAACACTCCCGGGCGCGTCCTTATGTGTATGTGTGGGCGTGCCTTATATACATTAGCTTGTTAACGTTATACCTTATATTTTTTACATTATAAACATGTATCGTATCCTACAGTGTCCTATAAATATGTACGATATAGTTGTTCTTACCAAAAGTATCCGGGTTATCTGTACAAATATCCTGGGCCTGTTGGTCAAGAAAGAAAATTGTTAACATAATCTTTAAAATGTACAGTATATAGTTTTAGATATTATTGGTACTATATATCTTTACCTATAATTCTATGCTATATAATTACTTTTTAATAGAAAACTATATTCTAAAATGAATACGACGACAATTAAACAACGGAGCACCTTAGCTTTCGTCTTTATTGAAGACATCTTCAGAGGCAACTGGATTACATGGACAGAGAGAGGCTTAAATATACAGGGTGACCTTAAAAACATGAGGTCAGGTCATAATGATGTCATCCACTAATCCCCACACCAACATACACGTAGAGGAGCTTAAGAGATGGGGGGGGAGGGGTGACGTGACTAGTCAGGTCAAAAATAAGGGTCCCACTAAATAACTATCATACATCTAGATCAAAGGTTTTCAAAGCATTCCTAACCTTGGGCCACTGACAAATAAATTTATATATATATATATATATGAGAACAATACACCAGAAATTCTTATTGCTTATAAAAAAGAAAATACCCAAACTTTCAGAAATTAAAATGTTCGCATAATTAAACAGCATATGAAAAACATTTAGATAATTTGCCAACGCTGAGTTGAGTAGATCGCCGTATAAGGTTGCAGACAACTAGGTTATCTATCACTCGGTTCTCTCACCATAGCGTTCCCGATGATGGTCAGAAAGAATGAGAGCGCCAGACCTCCCAACACCAGAGACAGGATCTTGGTTGACATCTTGAGCTATCACACACCGTACGAAGGCTTCAACCAGACCTGTAACATTGTATTGGGGACTTTGTACACACGCTAGCCTAATATTATGTAGGTAATGACGTAATTATTGTAGAGGAAAAATGGGGAAGTGTGAGAAAAGTGAAGCTTTGAGTCAGCACCTCTGACGTTATATGACTGTGGACAAGAGAGGAGGTTCGCTGCGAGAAGTTTTGTCTTTGAGAATGATTGTAATATTGCGTTTATGTATGCAATAGTAATTATTCCGGACGAAAATACAATTTGTTACCATTTTGTGCAAGCTAACATATGCCACAGTTAGCGAAAAAATATCTACTTGAGGGAAATACACTGAAGGTTTTCTTTCTAGCACTTTTCTCTATCTTTGCGGTAAAAAATACTAACTTGTTGTTGGTGATGGGTGAGATGGAGGGAGGTAGAGTACTCGTACAAGCGTAAGTTGATGTAAACTGTGGCTGTCTCTCTGCTTCTACAGCTTTTAAAGCTTGTTGGTGGCTCCCAGAGTTCAGACAGCTGCACCACGTCACGTTAAAGCCAGCACAGGTGTTTGTTGGTATTGAACATGACTAACTTATTGACTAGTTCACTCCATCAATGTAGGTCATTTGTAGCGTCAGTCAACTTCGAGAAAATGTTTTATCCTCGTACCATTAAAGTGATATATATTAAATGGAGGTCTTTCATGGGTCTCTGCTATTATATATCATAAGTGTATTGGATTAAAAGAGCTTTTTAATGTTCAATAGACTAAAAGATTATAAATTTCTGGTTATTTGAAACATATAATATTATATAAACACACTTAACACACAACACAAACATACTAACACACAACACAAACATATCATACAAACATACTAACACACAACACAAACATATCATACAAACATACTAACACACAACACAAACACTAACATATCATACTAACACACAACACAAACATATCATACAAACATACTAACACACAACACAAACATAAACTAACATATACAAACATACTAACACACAACACAAACATATCATACAAACATACTAACACACAACACAAACATAAACTAACATATACAAACATACTAACACACAACACAAACACTAACATATCATACTAACACACAACACAAACATATCATACAAACATACTAACACACAACACAAACATAAACTAACATATACAAACATACTAACTAACATATCATACTACTAACACACAACACAAACTATACACACATACTATCATACTAACACACAACACAAACATATCATACAAACATACTAACACACAACACAAACATAAACTAACATATACAAACATACTAACACACAACACAAACATATCATACAAACATACTAACACACAACACAAACATAAACTAACATATACAAACATACTAACACACAACACAAACACTAACATATCATACTAACACACAACACAAACATATCATACAAACATACTAACACACAACACAAACATAAACTAACATATACAAACATACTAACACACAACACAAACATATCATACAAACATACTAACACACAACACTAACACACAACACAAACATATTATACAAACATATTAACACACAACACAAACACTAACATATCATACAAACATACTAACACAACACAACACTAACATATCATACAAACATACTAACACACAACACAAACACTAACATATCATACTAACACACAACACAAACATATCATACAAACATACTAACACACAACACAAACATATTATACAAACATACTAACACACAACACAAACATATCATACAAACATACTAACACACAACACAAACATATTATACAAACATATTAACACACAACACAAACACTAACATATCATACAAACATACTAACACACAACACAAACACTAACATATCATACAAACATACTAACACACAACACAAACACTAACATATCATACAAACATACTAACACACAACACAAACCCTAACACACAACACAAACACTAACATATCATACAAACATACTAACACACAATACAAACACTAACATATCATACAAACATACTAACACACAACACAACACTAACATATCATACAAACATGTTAACACACAACACAAACACTAACATATCATACGCACATACTAACACACAACACAAACACTAACATATCATACGCACATACTAACACACAACACACAACACTAACATATCATACAAACATACTAACACACAACACAAACACTAACATATCATACGCACATACTAACACACAACACAAACACTAACATATCATACGCACATACTAACACACAACACAAACACTAACATATCATACAAACATACTAACACACAACACAAACACTAACATATCATACGCACATACTAACACACAACACAAACACTAACATATCATACAAACATACTAACACACAACACAAACACTAACATATCATACAAACATACTAACACAAACCCTAACACACAACACAAACATACTAACAGAACACTAACACATACACTAACATACTAACACACATAAAGGCATACACTAACATACTAACACACATAAAGGCATACACTAACATACTAACACACATAAAGGCATACATTAATATACCAATGAACTCTGTAAAATTAAATATTGGTGAGAACTTAGTACACATGGACAGGAATAAACACACATACAAAGTTAGTTAGTTTATTCATTAGGAAGCACACATACACACACATATATACTTACACACACAGAGATACCGACAATATATAGTATACACATACACAACTAGCCACACAGAAAAATACGCATGCACACATAATTATATGCACATATACAGTATACAGAACAGTATATAAAACTATACATCAGCATCATATAAGGATAGACTTTTAAAACATGAATAAATAATAATACCATTATCTTCATAGTACCATTAAGCTGTACTGTATTTATCTTATAAACATTTACTAAAGCCATCATCTGTATTTAATCTTATTCACCATCTGCTGCATAATTCTTTTAACATGTTACAGTTCTCACCCTCACCATACTGTACAGTCAAGGGAAGAAGTCCTGTCAGTTGTCCATCCCATCCATGAATCCTGAGACTTACGAACCTGTGAATCCGAGACATCACACAGTGCACCATCTATGAGCCCAGGGATAAATGATGTCTCGGGTTCATAAGTCTCAGGATTCATGGATGGGACAGAGGACTGACAGGATTTTTTCCCATGACTGTGCAGTACAGTCCTTCATTCAGTGACACCCATTTTATCGTGGCTAAGAATATTTAGAGTGAAATAGATTTGGGGGGTGAAACTTTAGGTCATCCAACTTTTCTAACAAGAATTTCATCTTGAAAATATTTATTATGAATGTATTAACGGGGCTCTCTCCCTGTTGAATAAAGACCTCCTCATTACCGACTTATCTCCGTAAAAGGGGAGTTATTTCACAGGAGGGTAAATTAGGTCAAAACCCAGTGCTGTAAATATGTCACCAGGGAGGGATTAACTGAGGGGGGGAGCGGTAGGCGGCCAAGCTTAGAGGAGAACAGCTTAATACTACAACAGAGTATTATTATTGTTTAAATTTAATTAGTGTTGTGTCGGGAGTTTAAATTTATAATATAAAACTACAACTTTAAAGGGGAAAATTATTTAACTCGACCGACAGACAGCAGCGTGGTAACAGCCAGATGGCCGCGGGTCACATACGAGAAACAATGGTTGACCTCGGCCTAATGCCTTCGTCCACATCCCCGCCCAACCCTTTTAGGCTACAGGTGTTCTCTCCTGTGACCTAAGATGACCGCTGATGATCTCTTAAAACACACACACACATCTGAACCAATCAAAACACTGACCAGTTAAGCTCCACCCACACTGACCCCATTATAACCAATCATCATCTACTGTCCTGTCAGGTGACCTCAGCTCAAAAATACATATGTAAGCTGACATATAAAGCCACATAATATAGATATAATGACTCTCTTCATATATCGCCCAGTATCCACACGATATACACAGCCCCACACAGCTCAGAATGAAGTCTTGTAAGATTCTTCTACTTGTTATTGTCGCTGTATCACTGTCCGAGTCTATGCCAGTCTTCTATGAAGTGGCTGTTACTGGGAATGTTCGCTTCAGACCCTTCACTGTTGAGTATATTGAAGAAGATGACCCCGTCAGTGTGAATTATTCCAACTATGTATTGAGGCCTTTGAGAATCCTTGGTCAGCTGTTGGTCACAGCCGGGCTCGCTGCGTTGAGGGAGTAAAGGCCGCCTTCTGACATTCATACACACACATACACTCATACTCACACACAAACACACTAAAACATACAAAACACATCACAAACATACATACAGACACACGTACATACACAGTACCGTCGTCTTCCTTGAGGCTAACTGACAATTTTTTCTACCACTGTCCGACTCATCCTGGCGATCAACAGGAGAACAGCTCTGGCAATCAACGGGAGAAGAACAGTTCTGGCGATCAACGGGAGAAGAACAGCTCTGGCGATCAACGGGAGAAGAACAGTTCTGGCGATCAACGGGAGAAGAACAGATCTGGCGATCAACGGGAGAAGAACAGTTCTGGCGATCAACGGGAGAAGAACAGCTCTGGCGATCAACGGGAGAAGAACAGTTCTGGCGATCAACGGGAGAAGAACAGCTCTGGCGATCAACGGGAGAAGAACAGTTCTGGCGATCAACGGGAGAAGAACAGATCTGGCGATCAACGGGAGAAGAACTCAAGCATCGATCAGCGGAATGACCAGTCAAGGCAACAAAAGTGGCCACCTAGTGAGACCAGCCTTGGGGACAGATCTTTATGTACCGCACTGTATATATTTTCATTAAGGGATACGTGTATGGCTATTGTAATAAATGAAACTTTTCGAGCTGTTGTCTTTTATTATTATTATCATAGTAGTAATGATGAAAGCCACTGTAAGGCCTCTCACAGGTGTGATGCCTTGTGGTGTGTGGTCACGTCAAGAGAACTGGGAGAGGTTGAGGTTGGCTGGTGTCAGATTACCACACAACACTGAGCCTTAAGCTTACCACACAGCACTGTACCTTGAGCTTATATATATATATATATATATATATATATATATATATATATATATATATATATATATATATATATATATATATATATCATGTAAATCCACAACTGGATTACATGGACAGAGAGAGGCTTAAATATACAGGGTGACCTTAAAAACATGAGGTCAGGTCATAATGATGACATCCACTAATCCCCACACCAACACACACGTAGAGGAGCTTAAGAGAAGGGTGGTGATGACTATATATATATATATATATATATATATATATATATATATATATATATATATATATATATATATATATATATATACTGTATATATTATTGGTAGTTCCTATACGTCCTCTTTTATGATCACCCGTGACTCGCATGTCATGGTTGCCTCTCGGGAATTTCTTTAATGTGTAGAAGCTGTTACCAACAACAGAGTAAAAACAAATCCAGTTTCACTCTCCCGAGGATCGAACCCAGGACTTACTCCCTTGTATAGCGAGTCTGCTGAAGGTCTCGTCAGTATCCACACGATGTCGTCCGTATCACCGAGTTACCACGGTCGGTCATTGTTCACAGAGGAGAAAGTGAAATATGATCATCTTTGTGGCATACATGAGAGCTCAAGTTATTGTATGATGGACAAAGTGAGGCGGATCCTTCTAGTACTAATCGGTGTGACTTCCAAACATGGCATATTCTGTCCGTGGCAGTGGCGCAGCGTGGGGGTGACAACGGGGGCAACTGCCTCACCTGATCGGAAAAAAAGATCCAGTTCGATATCTAGAACTGAATGTAAAAAAAAGAAAAAATGGCGATAAAGGACAAAGAGACTCAGTTTTTAAATTATTTCTCATATTATAGAACAGATAATAGTATGGCTGAACTTGTGATGTAGTGGCGACACTGTCAGTACTAGACAGGAGCTTACACGGATTACTGACTTCTCGTTCGAGTGCTGGCGCTGAAAGATCGTTTAGTCGGAAGGAACTAATAAAATCTTACCTCCGATGATCCATGTCAACACTTCTTTCAAACTTTGCTTATTCTGAGTACTGAACGGGGATATACACATTGTCAAAGGTGTTCTGCATTGCACAACACCTTTGACAATTGCCAAGATGAAACAGCGGTGCATAGATAATCTTACATAATACGGTCCCGTAGTCTAATTTCTATGATCCAATATATTTTGTTCTTCCTATCCCAGTAGTAAATAACCTGCTAACTCTCATACAGTCCTATGACAAGTTAGAACTAAATCAATATTTTTATTATGGAAATTTGTCACCTTTTTTGCCCCTTGTAAAATAAACTACACTTTTCGCCACACAATGTAAACATACGTGTCAGTGTTGCCACATATATACTGTTGTAGGAGTATCGAGATATTAAAGTTGTCTAGCACTCAGGATGGAAGGAAACTCTAATGTGGTTTTCTTGTATAATATATAAGTTATATGATAGACAGTCTGGTGCTGGAGGTGCTGTGTGGTGAGGGGCTGCTTGGTAGAGACGTGCGGTGAGTAGCTTGTTGAAGGAGGTAGATGTGCAGGAGCTTCGTTTGAGAAGATGTTGCCTGTTGCTGGCCTCCTGGTTGAATGAAATGGTAACAGCGTGGAGCTTGCTGGAGGAGATGTTGCTTGTTCAGGAAAATGGGCAGAATGAGAGTTGGTTGGTGAGGAAGCTCAGAGAAGGACATGCTCGCTGGCGGGAGCGAGGACCGCCAGGCAGGCGGAGGAGAGGCGAGGGTCGCCAGGCAGCGGCAGAGGAGGAGGTGTTGCTTGTTCAAGAAGATTGGTCAGACTGAATCGATATTAAAGTTGTTCAGCACCTGTGACAGAAGGAAACCTTAATGTGGTTGTATAAATATATAAGTTATATGATAGACAGTCTGGTGCTGGAGGTAAAGGGTGAGGGGTCACGGCAGAGACGTGTGTGAGTAGTTTGTTGAAGGATAGTAGGAGAGGAGCTGTTAGATATGCCTGTTGCCAGCCTTGCTGAATGAAATGGCACAGCGTGGAGTTTAAGGAGGAGATGTTGTCATTCAGAAACAGAATGAGAGTTGGTTGGTGAGAAGCCAGAGGTTGACATGCTCGCTGAGTGGGAGCGAGACCGCCAGGCAGGCGGCGGAGGAGAAGTGGTGGCTCAGGCAGTGGCAGAGGAGGAGGTGTTGCTTAACTGGTTAAAGATTGGCTGGGACTGAATCTGATACGATACGAAGTCTTTAGTTATGAGGAAATAAAGATTATTAGGAGTTGAAGGAAAAGCAGAAACTGAAATACAGTAGGAGGTATTAATCTGCCCAACCAGATCGCTTCTATCTTTCTTATTGGTGTTTTGTCTTGTTCTAGTTCTCAATGCTGGGAATTTTGTAATAATATTGGTTTATTTATATAATGCTGCTTATTATTATTATTTTTGTTATTGTTGAGTTAGTGAGCCCGCCCAGGTCCTGTGTAAATCTGGAAGGCAGTCAAGATTTTTTTTTTTTTTTTTTTTTGAGTAAAAAGAAGGTTAGTTGTGCAGGTCTAAAGGCACACTGCAGGCGGAGAGGCCTGCCAGGTTCTAGGAGCTGGCTGGTCACTCCACCCTTATTCCTCTAGTATTGTTTTATGCAGAAAATGCAGGCTGAGCAGGAGGTGGTTCACCATTCCTGGCTGATAGCTGGGAGGCAATCACATTATTATTATTATTATTTTATTATTATTTATCATTTATTTATTTATTTTTTTATTTACTTTTTTTTTGTGATGGAGTTAGTGATTCGCCCAGGTCCTGTGTAGCTGGGAGGCAGTCACATTTTTATTTATTTTTTTTTTTTTGTGCTAAGACAAGTTAGTCTACCGTTAAAATGTTAAATACAACATTAGTTATAGTCTTAACACACTGTATGGAGAGGCCTGCCAGAATTTTGAGCTGTAGTCACTCATCTTTTATTTCATTACCGTTTTATATGCATATTGGGGCAGAGATGGTTCAATTACTTTCTTCCCTGGTCACTTAAACTAACTGTGTTCTGGAATTCTTCGTTGTTCATATTATTTATCCAGTTTTGACATGTTTCAAAGTTAAGTTCAGTCACTTTTTTTCCGCAAATATTTACAGCGCTTGTTGTGTAGTATTCACATTGATTGCCAAGAGGTTTGTTTCAGTAGCTGTTCATTATTGATGTGGTCTGTATATTTTATGTTACATATAAACTGACGCTATTTTGTACTGTTTGTACCTTTTAATGCATCAGTTTTACTGGTGTTCAATGGGACAAAGGTAGTCTTATATCGATTTGACACAGGCAATATAAATTGTTATTAATGCTAAGGCTCCAAAGGCCATTTTTTTGATAACTTATTCTTGCCTGTCGTTCTTTATCTTAAGTATTATATATCCTCTTTAAGGTTTTAATCCAAGATCCACCAGTGTCGTATGCAGCAGTTCCAATGACTATTACCGGACTTGTTTAACTTTGGCTATTGGTAATATCTTGAATTTGTTTATTTGGTCCTGATTTTCCATTTTTCTCAAAATCATGTTTTTATCGTTTTACTGTAGAGCCAGCAAATTGAGTTGATTTTCCGCATGATACTATTTGAGTATTATCACTGTGCAAAACATTACATATTCGCTAAAGGTAGGTTGCTGGAGGTGTGTTCAGTTATTAAATTGTATATATGTTGAGAAAGGCATCCTCCTTGAGGTACTCCACTCAAGAGATTAAACATAGTTCCCAGTTTCTAACGAATTGTGCTCTATCATCTAAATTAGTTTACACAATAATTCTTAGCAAGTATTCAAAGAAACCCAGTTTTATTATTTTATATTTCGCCTAAATGCTAAACTTTATCAAAAGCCTTAGAAACATCCCTTAAAATTATAGTGATCTGTTACTTTGCTTTTTTCTATTGCAATTATTTCCGTTATTGGTAGCTATTGCAGTTAGGGTATTTCTACTAAAGCATAAATCCATGTTGTCTGGTTGTTGCTTTTCCCATGTTGTGTTAAAAGGCTATAGTTCTGAATTTAATATTTTTCCAATAATTTAATAAAGATATTGGCCTTAGTTGAATATTTCATTGTCCCATCTCCTTAGAATAAACATCATTTTAGTATATTTTAGTTTGTCTGAAAGCAAACTATTATTACATGTTGCAATGTTTATAGTGTAATTTAAATTGCTTGCAGATCCATGATCATATTTTAATACCCTGTGAGCCCAGGGCTTTTCCTTAAATCTCAGACAGCATCATTCCCATGGTTATTATTTTGATTATTAGGGTAATGGGTTATAATCTATATATTGCCTTGGGACCTACTTATTCTCCCACTTCTATTCTTTCGTGCTCCACTATCAAAATCTTCTATTTTCATCTGATATTTGAAAAACTTTTACCCATTCCCTTTAATGCTGACTTGTTCATTTCTGCAGTAATTTTGTTCCATTTGGTCTTTAATGTATGGTGTTTACAGCCCCATCTTGCTTATGGTAGTTCTTTTAGTCATGTCAGCCATTAATATAATATCATTCATTTTTATTGTTTGCTTCCTTACATGCGTCTTAATTTGACCGAGGTATATTCAGGCCGTATATATGCCATCTGTTACTGCCGTGTTCATATACCTGTTTATTTCATTGTATTAAGTCTGATTAATTTAACTTCTTCTGATAGTCTGTTGTTGGGTAAATAATTTGTGAAGTGTGAAGTACAGGAGGTGTTAGTTATAGATGTTTTTATTGCTGAGTGCAGTCTGTCCATTTCGAGTCTATCTTCTGTTGTTTTCTTTGTATTAATCGAGTGGTGATTACTTAAGTCGTCTTTGAAGCTGTCCTAATTGTTTTATCACCAGCTCCTTTATTGGTATTCAGGATGGGGTTTGTTGAGTACTGTATAATTGGCAGATGGTCACTGCCTGTAAGAGGTCCCTGTATTACATGGTGACCAAAAAGGCCGGTTGTTGGTAAAATTTTGTCTGCGTCGATTGTATTGTGACTTCCAGGTTGGTGTTAGGACCCAGATGATTGATTTTTCTTCAAATTTATTAATTGATTAAAGTGCTCTCACGACGTTATTATTTGTCAAAAATCCTATGTTCATGTCAAAGTCTCCAAGATGCTATCGGTGACTTATTGTTAGCCAATTTAATAGGTCTCTTGTAAGTAGGGTCGTCTCGGTGGGAGATAAGTAGGAAAATAATTACGTTCTGAGTTGTATTACCATTACAGAAATTCATCCTGGAAGTCATCAATTAGTTTAAATTTTAAGCTCTTTTCACCGCCATAGCTACTCCGTCATTTTTCGCCCGATTTATTTCTTTTTGGTTTATATAATAGTTAAAGAGTTTTATAAGCGTTTTCTGTCTCACGTGATTCGTTTATTAGTATAATGTCAGCCAATTTCCTGATATATATTACTTAGGTTAATTTGGTCTTCCAGTTTACGTTGTACATTATTCTTTTTTTTTTTTTTTTTTTTAAAGTTCTTACTGTTTGTCTATTGTCCATTATTTTATACTTGATTTGTGACTGTTGAAGTGGAGACCCATCGTCCTGTTTCCGCTTCTGACTCTTCTAAAACTCTGACGGGTCTACTATTTTAAAAGCTCCTTGTTGTAATCTTTAGTTTGTCCGCAGTAATTATTAGTGACCAGACATAGATCTTCACTTAGGATTTTCTATGTCCAATTTGTACATCCCTCCTCTTCACAGTTTTTTGGCATTATTGTCCTCCTGTTGGTCCTGGGATGTTGGGATCCATGTTTTGTTGTAGTGATAATTTTAATCCAATTTCAGCAGATCTTCAGGTTGTATATTGTGACTACCATCTTATCTCCTTTGTCTTACAGTCTGTCCTTTGTTATTTATCTTCTTCTTTGTCACCGAAATATTTATTATTCACCCCATCAGTCATTGTGTTCTAGATTAGCTGTTGCCCTGGCTCAAACCTTGTTCGTCCAGATGGCCTTTCCAATTGCTTGCATATATGGGTTCGAAGAGTTTTTCGGATTGTGATTCTGGAAATATCATCTCTGGGTAGGCTATTCAATCAAACATTTTCTTAATCTCATTGTATGATCCAAGTACTGATATTGGCAAATGCATGATCATACTAATCATTACCTTTATCATATTGGCCCACTTAGGTTTAATACGTGACTTGGTCTATGAGTTTTGACCGCTCTTGGCTATTTCTGACGATATTTTATCCTTTCTTGTCTTGTTCTTTTCCTTGTTTCTTGTTCCTCACTTATCATGTGTTTTTTATTGCGTTACTGCTAACGTCCCATAGTCCCATGATGTATTCCTGTTTCTCTTATGTTGAGACAGCCAAATATGTGTATTCTTACATTCAGAAGTGGTTACCGCACAATCTGAGCAGTACTTTTTTTTCTTTCCGACAGTCTCTCGTTAAAGGTTCTTCTATATTTGTAGTATAGCTGTTTGTGACCGATGAATTGCCCTTCTTTTCCGATGTGACTGACATGTTGAATATTAGAAAGCCCTGTTGTAAAACTTTCTCAGCCATTGACACTTCTTCAAAAGTAATCTTAAAAACATGAGTATAGTTCTTTATCTTAATGACTTCTTCAATCTTCATCCACCTATTTTGGCGTTCCAGTTCATCTTTCAGGTCTTCCGATGTCTTCCTCCCGATCTCTTGGTCGACTTGACGAACGAAAACTTATATACACCCAGCAGCAGCCGCCAGTCCTCTATGAGTCACGTTGGGAAAACCCGAGAAGTAGCCGGTGACTAGTTCCGTTGCTAAGATACGGTAACATCTGGGGACAGCTCTCGCTTGGTTGCTAGGGGAGGCGGCACATTGGAATGCGGATACGCTTGGTGGTGGGCTGCTACGCAGTTGTAGGGGAGAATTCCACTACACTGTACATCAAACACGTCAGATGTTACCAACTTATACCACAAAAAGTCCATTAATTAATCTATAGAATACCTGTAGTATAGCCTGTCATAATATAGACAACGAACACCTATAGTATAGCTAATCAGGGCAATATATTATTCATCTTGTGAACCATAGGATAGATAGGTTAGGCTCGATTAGGTTAGGTTAGTTTAGTTAAAGGATCAGTATGGGCGGGTCCGACTAATTACCAAAATGTACCCAAATGTAGCCGCAATGACGTCAAATAATGGTCCTACATGAATAAATCGGACTGCCAATCACTTCTCGACTAGTATTTGGTGTCACAAAGTAAAAAAAAAAATGGAAAACCTAATTTAATCTGAGTTAATAGATCGCGTGCTTGTACCGAGGGAGCGAGTAATTACCCAAATGTAGCCGCAATGAAGTCAAATGATGGTCCTACAAGAATAACTCGGGCTGCCAATCACTTCTCGACTGGTATTTGGAGTCACGAAGTCACAAAAAATTGGTAAACTTAATTTAATCTGAGTTAATAGATCGAGTGCATGTACCTAACCTAACCTAACCTAAGCTCGACTAGTATTTGGTGTCACGAAGTCACAAAAAATTGGTAAACTTAATTTAATCTGAGTTAATAGATCGAGTGCATGTACCTAACCTAACCTAACACAACTCAGATTAAATTAAGTTTACCAATTTTTTTGTGACTTTATGACACCAAATAATAATCGAGAAGTGATTCACAGCCCGATTTACGCTTGTAGGACCATCATTTGACTTCATTGCGACTACATTTGGGTTCATTTGGGTAATTACTCGCTCCCTCGGTACATGCACGCGATCTATTAACTCAGATTAAAGTAAGTTTTCCAATTTTTTTTTACTTTGACACCAAATACTAGTCGAGAAGTGATTGGCAGTCCGATTTATTCATGTAGGACCATTATTTGACTTCATTGCGGCTACATTTGGGTACATTTGGGTAATTAGTTGGACCGGTATGGGCTATACCTGGTTAGGTTAGGATAGGTTAGTTAAAGAATCAGAAGCATCAGCTATTTATATCAAAATAAATAAGACTTCTAAAACTTAATTAATCTGAATACATTATATATAGTAAGATCATAATAATTTAATTCTTGGTCGCTAATGTCTTTAAAGGCGTCCATAAATTATAAAATCCATTTCGAATCCTAATAAACCTAAAATATATCCGACAGAACACAGTACAGTACACACATTGAAGTTTATTAACACAGCAGCAAGGGTTTTAGTATACTGTACAGTGTATTGTCTCACACCGTCAAGTTTACGCGACCTATTGTCAGTATATTTATAACTTTGACCACTATATACAATTAACATTAGAGACTCATTCCCCTGTTTTAACTAATCGTGTTCTAAGTAATCAAATTATATACCTAATTACAGTTAATTCTACTCCTATGGCCCACTCCTGTATTCCCTCACTTTATCAACAAGGATAGTTTCAGAATCCATTATCCAAATAAATGTTGAGGTTTGAAATGGCACGCTGGCCGCTCTCACTTCATAAACTAATAATAATAATAATAATAATAATATTAATAATAATAATAATAAAGATTATTTTATTATTATTATTATTAACCATGCTGGCTGTGGATGTAAATAAATGTCAAAAGAAATATTATCTATAATTTTAATTCGTATGTATAAAAAATATTCTAATACTAATATATTTGGATTTAAATAAAAAAATTTAATAAATTGTTTTAATAAAATCAATGCCTTTTATAAATATAAAACCTCAATTGAACCCGAAGTGCAGTTGGGCGTCAGGTAGATGGTGGGCAGGGACGCTTGTGTTGTCTTGTGAACATTATTTTACCATCAACAACTGAGTATAATAACTGTGCAGCTGTTAATTTGGTAAAATTGCAGATTTTACAGCAACAAAAGAATCTGATAAAAGAAATGTTTTTCTGATTGTTTTTGATGCGATTTGTTCACATGTCATTCGTTTATCGGAAATCACTCGTTTTGGATTTAGCCCCCCCCCCCTTCTAACAATAATGGGGGAAAGTGTGGGAGTTCGGGGTTCTGGGTGGGGGAGAGCCAAAACGAGTGATTTGTGGTAGAAGCGAGTTCTAAAATTGTCCTAAACGTAACAAGAAAATATCAGAACACATTATGCAACAAAAAATCTGTTATTTACGAAAAAAATAGAAATGATGCTTCTTTCGATTGTGATCTGAATTCCCGGTACTCTGTGCTTGCTAACGTATACAATACAACCAAACTAGCCTTACCTAACTCCGATCCCCCGGCTAGAGGGACCGGAGTTACAGTATTTCTTACCGTACTCCGAGTCAGGGTCAGAGTCTGAGTCAGGGACCAGAATGCGTCGTGAGTTCCTCTGTTCTCGCTTCGACTGTGGAGGGTACAGAGGGCAACTTGTTAGAAGGCGTGCTGGTGCAAATTCCTGGTATATGTCTTTATAGAGATATCTCGCTCAATACTGAGTGAAGTATTCGAGACGAATGCCTGGTCGTTTTACCCGTTGTGGTTACGCAGGAAATCTAAAGTTGCCTTATTTTTAGAATTAAATAATGCAAGAAACTTCCAACAATCTAAATCGCAACCACCACATAATGGCTCCTCGTTGTAACTGATAAAAATTTTTCGGATCATATGAAGATCTTCCCCCAGTATCCAACTGAAAGTCACCCCCCCCAGTCGCGCTCATATGAAGATCCACCCCCCAGTCGCGCTCATATGAAGATCCACCCCCCTAATCTAACCTAACCTAACCTAACCTTAAATTAGGTTAGTTTAGGTTAAGTTAGGTTAGGTTAGGTTAGGTTAAGTTAGGTTAGGTTAGGTTAAGTTAGGTTAGGTTAGGTTAAGTTAGGTTAGGTTAGGTTAGGTTATGACCACTAAATGTGGTCATAGTGACGTCAGGTCAGGTAAGGTCAGGTTTGGTCATTGGTCAGGTCAGATCCTCCCATCCAGGCTTGATCATATGAAGATCCTCCCCCCCAAGTAGGTTTGGGGGGGAGGATCTTCATATGATCCAAATTTTCTTCATCCTACGGTCCTACCAGCCACGCCGAATATTGAATGCTAATTGGTTGAAACAAATGTTGAGATTTTTTTATTGGATTTGAAGGGCCGTATTCCTAGTCATTACGAAGCACGATGCCAATTGATAGTGCTCGTGCGCGGGAGGTAAGCGAACTTACGAACACACACATTTTGAGCAACAGTGTAGAGGCAACAGGTGCTCTGTTTTTTTTTTTAATTCAATAACTTCCCTATTATCAATTTGCGACGGAAGTGTAATATAAGAAAATGGTCATAGAAAAAAAATAGTTCTATCGATTAAGTGTACTGAATTTCCGGAATTCTGTGGTTGCTGTAATTTGCAATATTACTGTTAATTCTTCCAATAGCACCTTAGGATCCAGAGATAGACAATTATTTACTCACAAGAATTAATTCAGTCGTTTTACACATTCATGAAACTTTGTTCTATTGAATCCTTGATGTAGTATAACTTCTGCTACCAGTCTGCGGCAATCTAAATTTGTGACATTATGTAATATAACAGTATCTAAAGCTTGGAATAATGTAGCCTGATCTTTAACTTTTCCCACTGTAGCAGCCTAATCTGAAAACATTGTCTTAAATTTTCAACAATACACTAGTAGTTGTGTAGTTTTGAAGCTATACTGTAGTTTTATTTTTTCTGTAGTGTTGGTCATCAATTAACAAGTGAGCACAAAATAATATGTGAAAAAGTGGCGCTACAGAAGCTTCCTTAACACCAATAATATAATAATAATTTTACACGGGCGATGGAAAAGTTTGGAAAATAAGACTCTTTTATGTTAGCAGCAAAGTTCACCAATTTTTTGCAAATCACAAAATATTTTCTGGTCAAAATAATTCTAAATGTGCCAATAAGTTTAGATAATAGTGCATACATACCGTTTTATTTTATATAATTCTCAAAGACGGAAAACAAGTGTACAGTACCTTTGTGGATATTTATTGAATATTATTATATGAATTGTAAGCCAGCAAATTTCAGTTTTAAGTAATGATGATTAATTAATACGACAGGAAAAAAAATAGGATTGAAGCTAAAGTATCTAATATAGGCCTACAGTTTGTTTGAATTCCGAAAATACTGATGTCACAAGTTTTTTGCCAATTCTCCGGTAATTCATAAACATGACTTAGTTTTTTGTCTGGTAAAACAAACTATAATTAGTTAATGATGATGCACACTTTTAATGGAAATTAATTAATTTATCAAGTTACACTTTAATGGAAATTAATTAATTTATCAAGTTACATATTTAATTTTCTCCTTCACCCTCTTCTTTTTCAGTTATGGTCACTGTCGTTGTTGTTGTAATTCCTCACTATCGTTATAACTGTTATGTCGTCCTTAGCTGGTAAATCACCCATTCTTAGTCATGGTCACAAAAGATATGGTCGTGTTGACAGTACAACAAATGTTCTTCCTCACAGATAATGTTCTTGTTGTCCTGGCAGCAACTTTTAAAATCTTAGCTGTGAGGAGAGCAGCTGAGTTCTATTCTCGACGCTTGGCATATACAGTAGTCATCAACTATTAGTGATACCAGTTGTCAGACTTTCACTTTTACAGATGGTTGGATATACTGATGATTCCTCGTGGGCTCAGGTGATATTTTGCTTGTCCTCAGAGGAATGCATAAGGCGAGATTCTTGGTCTAAATTCTAAAGTATAAATAGCCGAGAAAACACGGGTCGTAAACGTCCATTTTGTGAATATTCCAAATAAGATGGTCCTTAGCCGTTCATTGTCAGTCATGATTCTTCTTTTACTTAAAACAAAAGTGTGCCTGCAAAAATTTTAAATTAGCGTGAAAATATGGCCAAACACGAGACTGTAAATGATATCTTCTGTTGTAGAAAAATGTGTCATTATAACAAGTCCTAATTTACCCAACATCTGTGATAGCGTCAATACTAGACAGCCACTTACTCTGGACGCAGCACGCGCAGCCACCGTCACATACATCGATTACTTCTTCACCATCTTCACATTCATACTTCCTGCAGGTCCCATTTACGGCTTCCTGCAACAATAGATGAGTGTTAGAATATGTGACACTAAAGACCGACTGTCGCCATGTGTACTGACGTTGTGTGTGTGTAGTTCGTTTTTTATTTTCTCTGTATTTTAAGATTCGACTCCAACTAATTTCGCTTGTAGATTTGCCCCTTCAGCTTATTTCGCCTCCCCAGCTTATTAAACTCGAATATTAACCACCCTAGTGTTAACTCAACCTAACCAAAATTAAGCTAAACTAATCTAACGAAACATAACCTAACCAAACCTAACCTAACCTAAGCCCCCCCTCAGACAGCTTTTGGGTGGTTACTCTTCACGTAATTCTTTCTAGTAGAGTACAATAATGATCATGTAAGTGTTAAGTGCATTCAAGAGTTCGTGTATAAAGGTGTTACTATATGTATCTCACTGTCCTTAAGGTGAAATAAGCTGGGAGACTGAATCTAAAGATGAAATAAGCTGGGAGACTGAATCTTAAGATGAAATAAGCTGGGAGACTGAATCTTAAAGGTAATCCCAAAAAACCACTTATATTCTTACCTTCGTTCCTACAGGTATATGTTCGCATACAGTGCCCTCGCATATTATAGGAACTGAAAACGAAAAAAAACATTAAAATCAGACGATAACAAGCCAATATAAGAAAAATAATACTCTAGGTAGATATAGTTTAAAAAAATAGTCTGTTTACAAATGTGAAGTTAATGTTGTTATAATGTTATTAGTTTAGTTCAACAAGGAATTTCTTTAAGTACGTAGCTTGGTTAGTAATACACAAGTCCAACAAAGATAAAAAAATAAGAGATAGAACTCTGTGCAATGTATACAGCAGTGACAAGAATAAACAATACTAGAAGCCGCTATATGGAGCATCTACATAAATCTAATTCTTGAGTGTAAAATATAATTACTTGGAAAAAAATCATTAATTATCCAAACTACGTAAAAAATGTGTTTTAATAATAACAACAGCAAGAGGGATCACATGAAGATTATACGCCCCAGTTTATTTACAGTAGGTTAGGTTAGCGTTCGGGTGATTAATATTCAGGTGAAATAAACACGGGTGTGATAATCTTCAAGTGATCCAATAACAGTAATTAAGGTATATCATTACTCACTTGGTTGGCAACACACACAGTCGTTCGCACCACAACTCTTATTCAGATTCTCCTCATTTTCTGTGCAGTTGTTGTGCCTACAGATACCATCACAGTCTAGGGTGAAGGAGAAGCACATTTTAAAAGGTAAACAAACATATGTTTTCTATAGGCACTTGTATATAATTTACATTTTCAGCAACACTTGATAATTATGGTGTCTACTGCAGTTCACAGATAAATGGTACATAATTAGTATACAAAGTTAGCTATTTATATTATTGCAGATGTATACTGTAGGTATGTATAAATTGGATCCATAAAATATACCTTATTTTAAATCATTATCTTGAACAATACAGGTTGTAATGAAGTTTTTCCTATTATAATTTACTATAGTAGTATATTATCCTCCATGGTGTTAACTACGTAATGTTTTTTCAATTACTATTATTGTATTTAATACTTACCAAATAGTCTGTCCTGTTACAGAACAATACTGAGTTAAATGAATAGACTAACATCAGAGCTGACCTTCCCGTCCTCCCTTTCTTCACGTTCCTTCCCTCCTTTCCCCCCTACCTCCCTCCTTCCTTTTTTTTTTTTTTTTTTACGGGGATAAGCCCACCCAGGCACAGGTTACTGACCCACATCAGGGCCTGAGGGGCGAAAATATAATAATAGTAATATAATAATAATAATAATAATAATAATAATAATAATAATAATAATAACTATTATTATTATAATAATAATTAATAAATATTAATAACAAAGTACTAAAAAAAATATTAAACATAATCATAATCATAAATAAATAAAAAATCGAAAAAATAAATCAAGAATGAGAAATGATAAACATTATGTATGTTGTATTGTCAAAGTAAGAGAAACAATTGAAACCCTGCAATTGTGTGTAAATGAGCAGAAAGTTAGATCAGCAACCTGGGACTTGGTCACAATTTTCGTGATGCCATATGGCAGCAGGGTCTATCATTAGACAACACATTATGCTTCCATTATCTTCCCAGGCGGTAGTACCCCCCTGTTGATAGCTGCCTACTACCTACTATACTTAAACACTCCCGGGCGTGTCCTTATGTGTATGTGTGGGCGTGCCTTATATACATTAGCTTGTTAACGTTATACCTTATATTTTTTACATTATAAACATGTATCGTATCCTACAGTGTACTGTAAATATGAACGATATAGTTGTTCTTACCAACAGTTGCCGGGTCAACTTCACAGATGTCCTGGGCCTGTTGGTCAAGAAAGAAAATTTTTAACATAATCTTAAAGTGTACAGTATATAGTTTTAGATATTATAGGTACTATATATCTTTATCTATAATTCTATGCTATATAATTATTTTTTAATAAAACGCTATATTCTAAAATGAATATGAGAACAATACACCAGAAATTCTAATTGTTTATAAAAAAAAAGAGAATACCCAAACTTTCAGAAATTAAAATGTTCGCATAATTAAACAGTATATGAAAAACATTTAGATAATTTGCCAACGCTGAGTTGAGTAGATCGCCGTATAAGGTTGCAGACAACTAGGTTATCTATCACTCGGTTCTCTCACCATAGCGTTCCCGATGATGGTCAGAAAGAATGAGAGCGCCAGACCTCCCAACACCAGAGACAGGATCTTGGTTGACATCTTGAGCTATCACACACCGTACGAAGGCTTCAACCAGACCTGTAACATTGTATTGGGGACTTTGTACACACGCTAGCCTAATATTATGTAGGTAATGACGTAATTATTGTAGAGGAAAAATGGGGAAGTGTGAGAAAAGTGAAGCTTTGAGTCAGCACCTCTGACGTTATATGACTGTGGACAAGAGAGGAGGTTCGCTGCGAGAAGTTTTGTCTTTGAGAATGATTGTAATATTGCGTTTATGTATGCAATAGTAATTATTCCAGACGAAAATACAATTTACTACCATTTTGTGCAAGCTAACATATGCCACAGTTAGCGAAAAAATATCTACTTGAGGGAAATACACTGAAGGTTTTCTTTCTAGCACTTTTCTCTATCTTTGCGGTAAAAAATACTAACTTGTTGTTGGTGATGGGTGAGATGGAGGGAGGTAGAGTACTCGTACAAGCGTAAGTTGATGTAAACTGTGGCTGTCTCTCTGCTTCTACAGCTTTTAAAGCTTGTTGGTGGCTCCCAGAGTTCAGACAGCTGCACCACGTCACGTTAAAGCCAGCACAGGTGTTTGTTGGTATTGAACATGACTAACTTATTGACTAGTTCACTCCATCAATGCAGGTCATTTGTAGCGTCAGTCAACTTCGAGAAAATGTTTTATCCTCGTACCATTAAAGTGATATATATTAAATGGAGGTCTTTCATGGGTCTCTGCTATTATATATCATAAGTGTATTGGATTAAAAGAGCTTTTTAAGGTTCAATAGACAAAAATATATATATTTTTTCAGGTTATTAAAAAAAATAGCAAAGTCCTGAGGCAGTCGTGACGGCCTGATTGAGTCACTAGGTCTCAGTGACTCACTTATGCGTCAACAGGAAGCACTGTGTGTAAGTATTGTTCCTGTGATGAGAAATTAAGCTACTATGGGGAGTTAGTTCAGGCTGACATTAGGGTGTTTAAATATCAGGCGAATCAGGCAATATAAGCCTTGGGGCTAATCTTCATGTGATCCGGAAAACCTTGACAAACTCACTTCCATATTTGGATCTCCTTTACTCGACTCACTAAGTCTGCTGCTGTTCGGTCAGCAACGTCAGTCCTCACTCCTCAGGTACGGTACCAACAAAGACGCTTGAGTAAGGTTTTAAGCTAAGTTGTGACTCCTCCAGGACATTGACTTAACACTTGAAGACTATTACTTAATTCCTTGTGGTTGATGACTTAACTCACTGAGGAGGATGACTTAACTCCCTGAGGAGGATGACTTAACTCCCAGAGGAGAATGACCTAACTCCCTGAGGAGGATGACTTAACTCCCTGAGGATGACTTAACTCCAAGGAGACTGACTTAACTCCCTGAGGAGGATGACTTAACTCCCTGAGGAGGATGACTTAACTTCCTGAGGAGGACGACTTAACTCCCTGAGGAGGATGACTTAACTCCCTGAGGAGGATGTTTCAACTCCATGAGGAGAATGACTTAACTCCCTGAGGAGGACGACTTAACTCCCTGAGGAGGATGACTTAATTCCCTGAGGATGACTTAACTCCCTGAGAAGGACGACTTAACTCCCTGAGGAGGACGACTTAACTCCGAGGAGGATGACTTAACTCCGAGGAGGATGACTTAACTCCCTGAGGAGGATGACTTAACTGAGGAGGATGACTTAACTCCCAGGGAGGATGACTTAACTCCCTGAGGATGGACTTAACTCCCCAAGAAGGATGACTTAACTCCCTGAGGAGGATGACAAGAAGGATGACTTAACTCCCAAGAAGGATGACTGAGGTTGACTTAACTCCCTGAGGAGGATGACTTAACTCCCTGAGGAGGTTGACTTAACTCCTGAGGAGGTTGACTTAACTCCCAAGAAGGATGACTTAACTCCCTGAGGAGGATGGCTTAACTCCCAAGAAGGATGACTTAACCGAGGTTGACTTAACTCCGAGGAGGATGACTTAACTCCTGAGGAGGATGACTTAACTCCGAGGAGGATGACTTAACTCCCGAGGAGGATGACTTAACTCCCTGAGGATGACTTAACTCCCCAAGAAGGATGACTTAACTCCGAGGTTGACTTAACTCCCCAAGAAGGATGACTTAACTCCGAGGTTGACTTAACTCCCTGAGGAGGATGACTTAACTCCCCAAGAAGGATGACTTAACTCCCTGAGGAGGTTGACTTAACTCCCTGAGGAGGTTGACTTAACTCCCCAAGAAGGATGACTTAACTCCCTGAGGAGGATGGCTTAACTCCCCAAGAAGGATGACTTAACTCCGAGGTTGACTTAACTCCCTGAGGAGGATGACTTAACTCCCCAAGATGGATGACTTAACTCCGAGGTTCACTTAACTCCCTGAGGAGGATGACTTAACTCCTTGGGGACGATGACTTAAGGCTGTTGTGAGTTGATTTTCTTATTTCTTTACCAAAGTTTGTCATGTATGGATAATAAATAACATAAACACTACGAGTATATTGAAGAGTAAGCTCTTTTATTTGGGATTTTCTTTGAAATGTTTGTTTTGACACATTAATGGTAAATTTGGTGAGAGAACATGATAAATCTCCCACACGTAAGACACAGCACAAAGTTAACATTGTTCATAATGGTCAGATGTAGTGAAGTTAACACGACTATGGCAAGACAAATACTTTGCTTCATATTATATTGAGAAACTGATCATGCATGTAAGAAATGATATGGTATATACAGTAAACAGTAAGAAGAATGCCTAGTTCAGTGGTGCCCCTTGTGAAATATTGGAGACTTTAAAAATGCTTGCACCTTAATTATATTAATCATTTTCACCTGTTGTCTGCTTACTTTGGTGAATGTTAAGGTAGTCAACCTGACCTTCATTGTCCAGTATTAGTTTGTCTTGTGCATAGTGCTACATGTGTCAACAACAAGACTAAATAACAAAATGTATTGGTCAAGTTTGGGGAAGAAATTTGAGATGTTCTATTAGATTTGTTTATATGTGGTGATAATACTTGTACTGCCAGGTTATGTTTAGGTGTAGTAATTTATTGAGACCTATTCTCAGAGTTATTAAAAAAGTGGACTGCATGAAAAGTAGCCTTTACAGTACTCGACTGTGTGGCGACCTGTGGTGAAATGGTTGGCATGCTCATCTCTCAGGCGAGGGGACCCGGGTTTGATCCCTGGGCAGGGTGAAACTATGGGCAAGTTTCTTTATGCCATTTGCCTCTGTCTATCCAGCAGTAATTGGGAACCTGGATGTTAATCGATTTGTGGATCGTGTTCCGGGGTAATGGTTAGCCAGTGCAGTTGGCGAGTTGTCCAGTTTTCTCGGACCGTTTCTTGATATTGAGTCATGCAACTCGTTAACTTAGAGTGTGGTTGTTGTGTTGGCGACAGCTTCTACAACCCTTAAACAAATTCATGCCTAGGTGGCTCTAGGGCCGGCCATCCTCGTTACACGAGGGGAAACCATTACTGTACTGTACGGTTTATAGAAACAAATCAATAAGAAAGTAGTTTCACATATTCTATATACAGTACAGTATAAAATATAGAAACACTGTAGATAGAGCAGTCATTAGATACTGTACATATTCATTAAAAACATCATGCACATTCACATTGCTTTAGCATGTACAGTACTGTACATAAACAGTGCACGTATACCATGTACAGTATATATTGACTGTGGGCACTGTATACCATACAAACAATGGTAAACATAAGTTTACAGGTCCTTGTAAATGAGGTTAATTTAGGTAGTAATAATGTAAGAGTTTTTGAAGCCTTTAATTAGTCCGATCAAGAGACACCAACATGAACGGGGTGATTCACTAACTGGCAGGCTCACAGCATCACTGATATATCCATTATTTATATGTTAGTGTCTTGTCAGTAATGCTTTTGATCTTATATTCTCAAATATTTCTCTCTCTATTTCTCTTCAAATACTCCTCTCTCTTCTTTCTTCAAATATTCCTCTCTCTATCTATCTTCAAATACTCTTTCTCTCTTTCTTCAAATACTTTTCTTTCTCTCTTCAAATATTCTTCTTTCTCTCTTCAAATACTCTTCTCTCTCTCTCTCTCTCGTTTATTATCTCATAAATAAGAGTTACATTACCAGTAAGTGAATCACACTGCATGTTCCTATATACAGTAGCTACTTGCTATAAGGCATAGTTGGCTATGTAGATGAGTCAGGCAACGCTTTGGTCACAAATTTAACAACACACTAAACAAAACTAAAAAAATCAATGCCAGTACGTAAATGTAACAAGCGTTCTGATTGGTCAGTGCCGGCACATTAACCAGTGATATCCCCTGTTTCATTGGATCTTTCTCTCTGGGTGAGCTGTTGGCCATATTGCCAGCTCACTCCCAGTTCACCAATCAGATGTCAATATTAAGGTGAATTATGGAAACTATGAACATGCAAAGGCTTTTGAATCCTGTGAATAGAAAGCATGTAAAGACTTTGGAAAATATATAGAAAATGCAAAGCTTTCAGATAAGTTCCTTGAATGAAAATAAGAAGACTCAATGGAATTAACATGAAATTAATATTGAAGCAGAAAATAAATGTGACAAGTATATAACATTTTCATTAATAGCAGCAAGAAGAGGCATTGATCCAACCTGTCTATTAAAGACTAAATCATTGGAAGGTTTAGAGAAATTTTTTGGGGTACCTAAACATTATCTTATTCTCTCTCACCCACACTTTTTTAATTTTACTTTTATCCTCTTCGCCACTGATCGGCTCGTTAGCCGCTTGGGCGATCGGTCACGTCTCTGATTACGTTTCCTTTTCATTTATCCTCTTCACCAAAAGATCGGCTCGCTAGCCGCCCGGGCGATCGGTCACGTCTCTGTCACGCACTGTTGGCAAATACTGGGCATGCACCGGCTCCTGAATGTACCTGAACCCGCTCCAGTGTTGGTCAAGTCTTGTCTTGAAAGAGCTCGCACTCGGTGCTTCTACACAAGGTAAGACAAAGTCACACAAACACTGGATATCAATGAAAACATATACATTAAAGCACACACACATAAACCATAAACACACAAGCATACATTAACATATACAAACACATTAACACACACAGCTCAACCATACAGGCATACAAACATATGCCACAAATACACAGGCATACATTAATATCTTACAAACATACTAACACACAACACACATACACTAACATACATAAAGGCATACATTAATATACCAATGAACTCTGTAAAATTAAATATTGGTGAGAACTTAGTACACATGGACAGGAATAAACACACATACAAAGTTAGTTAGTTTATTCATTAGGAAGCACACATACACACACATATATACTTACACACACAGAGATACCGACAATATATAGTATACACATACACAACTAGCCACACAGAAAAATACGCATGCACACATAATTATATGCACATATACAGTATACAGAACAGTATATAAAACTATACATCAGCATCATATAAGGATAGACTTTTAAAACATGAATAAATAATAATACCATTATCTTCATAGTACCATTAAGCTGTACTGTATTTATCTTATAAACATTTACTAAAGCCATCATCTGTATTTAATCTTATTCACCATCTGCTGCATAATTCTTTTAACATGTTACAGTTCTCACCCTCACCATACTGTACAGTCAAGGGAAGAAGTCCTGTCAGTTGTCCATCCCATCCATGAATCCTGAGACTTACGAACCTGTGAATCCGAGACATCACACAGTGCACCATCTATGAGCCCAGGGATAAATGATGTCTCGGGTTCATAAGTCTCAGGATTCATGGATGGAACAGAGTACTGACAGGATTTTTTCTCATGACTGTGTAGTACAGTGCTTCATTCAGTGACACCCATTTTATTGTGGTTAAGAATATTTTGGGTGAAATAAATTTGTTTGTGGGGGCGAAACTTTAGGTACGGCACGGGTCTCTCTCTCTGCTGAATAAAATTGCCTGTGTTATCCAAGTAAAATATCGAAAGCAGAGTCACCATAGTGAAGAGGTTAATATGTACGCTACAGTAATTCATGAGAGGCAAAATTCACATCACCAGGAATACTGTATAATTTATTTTGCATTTTTACAAACCTTGAAATTTTCATTATTATATGTTTCTGGATCACAGGCTAGAATATAATTTCCCGTTGCAGTGCGTAATATAATCCTGACCTTCAGATGAACGCTACCAAGTTATATTACCCCGAAAATATTATCAAATTATACTCTTAAATAGAATTACAGTATTGTGACGTGTCATAACGTTTTCATTCACAGCAGCAAGAACAGACATGAATCCACTTGAATGTTACAGGTTAAATCATTGGAAGTGTACAGTACAGTAATGATAATGAAGCACTGACAGCCTTAAATATCCAAGTGAATGAAAATGCCACAAACAACACAAAAGAGTTAAAGTTGAAACAATAATGGGATAACATTAAACTGTTCTTTAGGGTAAACTGTTAACCTTCCTCCATATCACTAGTGGCATCAAAGTAACTTAAACTGTCACTTTTCTGCGTCGCCATGCCCTTCACTTTGGGTAATTCGCTGAAGAGATCGTCGTGACCCTCGGGCTGGTAATCCAAGTAAGCGTCGATGTGGTCTTTTAATACCACATAGAAGACAGGATACTCGAGGACGGTCTTGTTCGCCAAGTTCAGACGAAGACTCTTATTTACGAATAGCTCCTGGAAGGTCGTCCCTGAACCAGGTACGTCGGTTTTTATCAGCACGGCAATCTTACCGTAAGATGCTGATTGGTAATATTCTAATTTCTCATTGTCTTCGGGGCTCAAGTCATTTTTGGGTTCTAGGTACCTGTTGAGGAGTTTAATGATGGGGGTGTTCTCGTCCACGCCGGTGTCTGTGAAGCTCACGTCTGCTTGGTGAAACACCCATCTAATGTGCCACCTGGGAAAATAAAATAAATAAAATAAAAAATAAAGACGAATAAATAAAAACACAGCCAGCATAAAAAACCTGAGTGCAGTAGCAGCATAATCTAAATCCACGTACAATAGTAACTACCGGTAACCCCTTCACTATGGGACACCAGATTTAATCTGTTGTTTCACTAATGCCAAAAGAGACCCCGTATACAAAGAGTTAAGATTAAAAAAGGCAATTGCATTACAGTACTAATAATTGGAAGTAACATAATTTAGTTCGATTATTTAATAAAAACTTACAAAGAAACCTTATGCAGCTACTCTGATGTACAGTACAGTATTATGTATTCCATAAAATCATATCCATCTTTTTATTTACCAACTTATCTATCCACTTAACCAATTTATCTACCTACCTGTCTACCTATCCATCTATTTATTTACCCACTTCATAATTTCTGGGGAAGTACCATAAAGAATGTTCTCCCCCTTAGTGCAGAGATTAATTACAGTATACAACACAACCTGTATGTACAACGAAGATAATACAGTACATACAAAAGCAGATTTGGGAACGTCATATGCAAAATATCAGTCATACTAGAATCCTTATAAGTACAAGTGAGTCCCATAGGCATGACAGCCCAATCGAGACAGTGTAGGTACAGCATATTACATAGCTACTAGGCCTTCGGTACAAAAGGAGGCATAATAGTCAATACTGCTAATCGACCACCTCCAGTTTCCCAGCTGGGTGGACTATGAGTGCCCCAGAGTGCTGTATTCATTCTATCACCACACCCAGTACCAACCTTATAACTCCTTCCTTAAAGTTGTACCGCGTGGTGTTCTCCCGGCGGCTGGTGAAGTGGCTGGGCATGAACTTTAGTGTGGTGCCTCTGTTCCACGCCTCGTTCTTCAGGCAGTGGAGGAAGCGCGGCAACGACGGCTTATCTTTCAGGCTTCTCATCACGTGACGCCTCAGTGGGTTCCTCAGATTATCCTCCAGCTTATTGTCAATCTCCTCAAGCAGTCTAAAATAAGACAATATATATATATATATATATATATATATATATATATATATATATATATATATATATATATATATATATATATATATATATATATATATATATACATATATATATAATTATTGTTCAACAAACATGACTCTGCCACATGGTATGGGTTGAGGTGTTGATCATGTGTGTGTGTGTGTGTGTGTGTGTGTGTGTGTGTGCGTATATACATATACATATATATATATTATATACATACACATACATATATATATATCATTCTTCAAGTAAATGTAGAATACAGTACAATATTGTTACATTGTACAGGACTGGTCCTAGAGGGGTACGGAGCCCATGGTAAATCAACTTGTGTGGAACCCATCAAAAATATAAACCAATTAAGATATCTAAATAAAGGAAAAATATAATATGCACAACTTTATTTTCATGTAAACTACAGTACCGTACATGTTTACCAGGTGTCTTTAGTTTGAACTATAGAGCATAATATTAAACACAGCATTAATTAATACTGTAATCTTGACACTGATTAAGGTCTCGGTAATCTTTAAAATACCGTAGAGAAGGTTTACAATCCATAAAACTACCAAATATGCATATTAAACAAAGCAGTGCAGTCTGTTACTGTGTACAGGTATTATATAATTTATATTAAGTTCATTTTCTATTACAATATCCACCTTCCTCAACTTCCTTGCATCAAACTTTATTATTACACCGTGATTTTTTTATTTATCATTTCATCGCTTATCAGTTTATTAGCTGTTCTAACATTTGGTCAATCCAGTGTTAGTACAGGAGGAAACTGGGGTCTAGGAAACCTGTGATGTTTGGTACTGAAGGTCACACTGGATAACACTCACCCCATGTGTGTCTGGGTCAAGCAGGATTCCAACCATTGACATATTAGTGAGATTTAAGTGCATTATCTCTCTATCTCTCACAGTTTCTATATACAGTACTGCACCGGGTATGCAGCGTAACATTTTACAAGGCTGTAGATTAGCTTATCTTTCATAAAATGTATCATCCTAGGTGCAGGGTTAAGTTTCAGGCAGATAAAATGCTTAGGATACCCGGGAAAGAATTTTTTGGGGTGGATTCCCAGCAAAGTTTTAAGTCAGAGGTTTAGTGAGTACTCCTCATCAGGTGTCACCCAGAACTACAGTACAGTGAGTTCTGCTATAACGCGTGTTTTGATAACGCGAATTTGCTCTAACGCGATTTATGAATAGAGGAACGATATTTGTATAACGCGAACGCTTGTTTGCTGTAACGCGATTTTTGCTTACTATTTCTCCAATTTTGTGGTATTAACTGTGAATATGGTAAAGAAGAATATCTCCAAGAAGCGTTCTGGTGATCGAATTCCCGGTGATGATAGTAAAAGAAAGGATATAACACTTGAAGAGAAGCTCGATGTTATCAACCTCAAAATCACCCTTCTCCCCCATCAAGTTATATTCATATTTTTTCAAGGTAAAGTGTTACATTTACTGTGTGATTTCATTATTAGATATGAATGTAACATTTATTTTGACTGTACTATCCTTTGTGTTAGGCTAACTACTATTTTTTTTTCGATTTCGAGTAGTAATCTGCACCTAACCCTATTTTCTCCATAAGCCCTGTTATTTCTATTACGCGATTTTCTATAACACGATATTTTACAAGAACACAACTATCGCGTTATAGCAGAACTGACTGTAGACCCTTGCCATATGCGGGTTTGTGATTCGCAAGTTTGACGATTCATGGCAAGCAGATGGTGGCTACGGTGCTTAGCTTGCGAGCCTTTTCCTGCAGCGCAATGAGTCACGACAAGTGATCACAGCATCTCCTCTCACTCTGTTCATGCTAAACCATTGTCTGTGATGCAGCATCTCGTCTTGTACTCTCAAAACTTTAGTGTTTCTGTGTGAAATGGACCCTAAAAGACTACCTAGTGTCAGTGCTAGTGGAGTGAAATGTAAAAGGCAGAAGTCAGTGATGATCCTTACAAAGAAAGTTGAATTATTAAATAAGTTAAAAGACGGGATGAGTGCTGCCGCGGCTTGTTGGTTGTTTGGTATAGGTATACAGTAGTGCATTAGATGTAGAAGATGCTATTCACGAATAACAAGTGTTTACTGTATAGGAGAATAATAGTTTAAGCTCTTTTAACCCCTCATGTATGGGGTTGCTTCAAAGCTGAATTAAATCATTTAGTTTTAGCCACATAAAATATAAAGAGTGACGTCATCATACTGAAGAGTAAAATGCCCGAACGGTCAGTAAGGTGAAATGGTAAAATAAAAAGTTTATAAAGTGTTTCTGTACTTTACTGTATATTTGCTGGTTGAACACACAGTACTGGAAGTTTTCAGGGATATACAAAAAAAACAGGTATTATAAACTGGGTCGTTCAGTGGGATTAATTTTTAGGGTTCAGCACAGAATAAATATTACTACTGTACTTTGTAAAACTGCTTCCCCAAAATATTGCACACAAAAACAACCAGCAACTTTTGAACGTTTTTTGTATATTAGATGATAACTATTTTACAGAAATTTGTAATACAGGTACAGTACCATTTTAGTTTAGCAATTTAAAAAATGATGATGTGCAAATTTTTTAATGTTATTTAGACAATTTTCTCCTGAACAGCATTTAATATATACTGTACGAAGTAACGCTTTCACAGAGGAACAGCTTACCAGATACTGTTATGTTATATGACTTATTAATGATAAATGAACAAACCTAAACCTAAATCTAACCTTGGATAGGTAGCCTCCAAGGATCAGATTGGTTCATCTCACATCTGATAAATTGTACTGCATAACACAGCAGTATTTGGCAACACACAGCATGTAAACAGTCAATAAGGTGTTCTAGCATTGACTTAGTTTTGTGTTCTCAGCAAAAAATAAATAAATAAATAAAAATAAAATAAAAATGCAAAAACAATATCACTCATTATGTAAATCCTTGTTAATTTATCTAATTTTTTTTAGATAAGAAAATATTTATTTTAAATATATAAACTTCCGAAAGTTGTCAGTTAACATTTAATGTTTTCTTAGTGTTCCTATCCCTACGGAAAAACTTCTTCACACAGAGCCTGGTAGACCTATGGCAGAGCCTATCAGCCCAAGTGATGGTGGTAGATCTATGGAACAGTCTACCAGCTCAGCTGTGGAATCAAGAACAGCACTGGTCTTCAAAACAGCCCTTGACAAGACTATCAAGAACATCAGAGGGATCCTACAATGACTTTCTTTCTTGGCATAGCCACCTCTAGTGGGTGGCCATTATGTAAATAAAATAAGGGAAATATTAATTGTTTTCCATAACTCACCTGTATAGTACCATACATGTATATGGTAATATTGCAGTAAAATAGCTACCACAAAATTCCGGAAATTCACTAAACTCAATTGATAGAACTATTTTTTGTATGATCATTTTCTTATATTACACTTCCGTCGCAAATTGATAGCGAGATATCTCTTCATAAAGAAATATACCAGGAATTTGCACCAGCACGCCTTCTAACAACAAATTGCCCTCCGTACCCTCCACAATCGGAGCGAGAACAGAGGAACCCACGACGCATTTTGGTCTCTGACTCAGACTCTGACCCTGACTCAGAGTAAGGTAAGAAATACTGTAACGGCTATTTATATTCTCGTGGAGGTTAACCACGCGACTCTGGGTCATTACATAGCGTCTGGGGATTCGGAGCGGCCACCGGGGGTCTGGGGATGGAGTCCCCGGCTAGGGGGTTATGTAAGGTTTAGTTTGGTTGTACAGGTAGTCCCCGACTTACGACCACTTGGACTTACGTCCATTGGTACTTATGACCTGCTCTGACCGTACGTCCGTCGGGACATACGACTGCGACCGCCGTGACCCAAAATATTTTCAAATGAAGCGCGCATTTTCTATACCGAAACGTTTCCGTCCCGGGCGAGAGGGTGGCGCGTCTCGGGTTGCCTCGTGGGTACACTCACTCAGTGGAGCGCTTAGTTGGTGTTTGGCTATCGTATTTTATACTGATCGCGCTGTGAACTTTCGTTATTATCGTATTTAATTGACTTTATAATGACTGGAAAGCGTAAAAGTGAGAGTGCTGGTGGTGTTCCAAGGAAAAGGAGACAGGCAATTACTTTTGAGATGAAAATGAAGATAATAACACAGCATGAGAATGGAAAACAGTAGCAACAATCTCACGCGACCTAGGTTTCTCTCACTCGACTATATCCACTATTCTGAAGGACAAGGAACGTATTCGTGAAGTAGTGAAAGGAACAACACCTATAAAGGGAACTATAATATCAAAGAGAAGACAAGGTCCTATTCACGATATGGAAAAACTATTGGTGATATGGATAGAAGACCAGATACAGAAGCGTGTACCCTTAAGCCTTCTAACCATACAGGCTAAAGCAAGAACCCTGTCCCAAAGCCTGAAGGAGCAGGCAGGAGATGAATGTGATCAAACCTTTACAGGAAGCCATGGGTGGTTTGATAGATTTAAAAAAGGCTACAGTCTACATAATGTTAAGGTGAGTGGAGAGGCAGCTAGTGCCGATGTTGGTGCTGCCGAATCTTTTAAGGAGGAGTTAGATGATGTTATTGTGGAAGGGAATTATTTGCCTGAGCAAATATTCAATGTGGATGAGACTGGATTATTGTGGAAGCGCATGCCTGAGCGGACATACATCCCCAAAGAGGCGAAAACAATGCCCGGATTCAAGGCATTCAAGGACAGAATTACACTTCTGTTGGGGGGGAATGTTGCTGGTTTCAAGCTAAACCCCTTCATGATCTATCATTCAAAGAACCCCAGGGCTTTTAAACATGTCAGCAAGCACACACTGCCAGTGTTTTATTGCAGTAAAAAGAGAGCCTGGATGACCCTAGCACTGTTTGAGGATTGGTTCATGACTTGTTTCATTCCACGAGCCAAGGAGTATTGTCTGCAACAACAGATTCCATTCACAATTTTACTGATTTTGGATAATGCTCCGGGACACCCACCACACCTGGACGACATGCACCCTGATGTTAAGGTAGTGTACATTCCACCTAACACCACCTCTATCATCCAACCCATGGATCAAGGTGCTATTGCTGCCTTTAAAGCGTATTATTTACGCACGACCTTCGCTCAGGCTGTTGCTGCTATTGAAGGTGAGAAAACGCTCAGAGAGTTTTGGAAGGAGTACAACATTTTGTCATGTATAAAGAACATTAGTGTAGCATGGAATCAGGTTACAAAACATTGCATGAATGGAATATGGAAGAAAATCCTGAAAAGATATGTGAACAGTTTCAAAGGATTTAATGAAAATGAAGTTATTTCGGATATTAGTAACAAGATAGTGGAGTTAGGTAAACAGCTAGAGTTAGAAATTGATAATGAAGATGTTGGACAGTTGGTTGAAAGTGTAGCAGAAGAACTCAGTAACGAGGATCTTACTGAATTAGATGCACAGAAAATTGCAGAGGAAGAAGAGAGACAAAATGTAGAAGAAGAACCTGCACCCCCAAAAAGTTTTCAGTGAAACATATGGCAGAGGCATTTGCTACAATTAATAAAGCAATGCAAATGTTTGATGGCATGGATCAAAATTATGAGCGTTATGCCAAAGTTGACAGAATGATCCAAGATGCACTTGCTTGCTACAGAGAAATTTATAATGAAAAGAAAAAGTAAACTGTGCAGTCTAAATTGGACATCTATTTCAAGAAGTCCCCCGTGCTGTCTCCTCACGCCCCACCAGTGCTACCTCTTCACTCCCTCAAGATGATCCAATACCTTCAACCAGCAAGTTTCCACAGCACATAAACCTGTCTGAAGAAAGGGGCATTGATGACCCACCCAGCCCTGTCTCCTCTTCTGCTTCTTCCAATTAATATAGTCTCCATGTATCCTGTAAATATAAAATTATGGGGGCCCTGTGTGCATTCAGCTGACTACATTTAAGGTAAGTGCTCAGTCACACTGTATCCATTCCTCATTATTTATTACTTTTACTGTACTGAATCCATTCCTCATTATTTATTACGTTTAGGGTACTGTATTTCATTGTAGATTTTTAATTTTTATTTTATTTTTCTATCTATGTCGGACTTACGACCATGTCGGACTTATGACCTGGATTTGGGTCCCTAACCCCGTCGTAAGTCGGGGAGCACCTGTATTGTATAAGTCAGTAAGCACAGAATACCGGGAATTCAGAACACAAAGTCAATAGAACTATTATTTCTACTTTTTGTAAATAACAGATTTTCTGTTGCATAATGTGTTCTGGTGTTTTCTTGATGTGATTAGAACAATTTTAGAATTCGCTTCTACCACAAATCATTCGTTTTGGCTCTCCCCCACACCCAGAACTCCCACACTTTCCCCATTATTGTTAGAGGGGGTGGAGGAGGATAAATCCAAAATGAGTGATTTCCGATAAAAACAAATATCAGATGTGAACAAATCGCATAAAAACCATCATAATTTTTTTTGGGTAAATTTGCATTGTCACACCGTTCACTTTTAGCAAGTAAAAAATATATATTTCTAGTGTATTTGTGTGTGTTTAGACCGAATATGACCTTCATTTTTGGCGGAAATTAGCCGTTTTTTTTTTCGTTAGATGTTTTCCGAAAAAAAGTGGCTAAGCGACTAAAAAAAAAAAAACACTAGAAAAACAAAAACTTAACCTAACCTAACTTAACTGACTCTCACCATATGATGGAATCATCTCTTACCTTATTGGCCTGGTTCTTGTTCGTCGTTGCATTCTGGGATTCTTACACAACGCCACATATGTTGGTCTTTGCGATATTTACATTCCGTCTTGCTCTTAGTACACTTTACTGAGGTTGGAAGAACACCATTCGATCGAAAAAATGCTATAGTTTCTACCTTTTTTTCCAAAAACTCGCAATCAGCTCCATATACTTTAAGTGACATCCATCGCAGACTTCCATGGTCGGAACTGAACGTGAATTTCAAAATATGAGAGACCCAAAATAAAACTTGATTTTGATTGGGCCAAATATACTCTGAATTAAACCCAAAACCATTTTAATTGGTTCCAAAAGCAAAAACGCTTTTGATTGGCCTCGTGACGTGTACGGGTACGCATGCGAGTCATGATTTATGAAGGAGACGCGAGAGACACGCAGTGTAGGGTGAGAGGCAGACGATAATGGCGGGAGGTTAATGGAAGAAAATAGAATTTTGGGGGGAAAAGCTATCTCCGTGATTATACATTTCCGCCTGTAATGTAATAGATGAAAATTATCTTATAATTAGACGTCTTATTCGAATATGATAATAGATTAGTGGTAGGAATGAACAGTGTGTAAACGCAATACCTTTTTTCAGATTCTTTGGGTGCTGTAATCTGCAATTTTACCCCGTATATTATTATTTCCCTAACACCTGTACAGGATAATAATTTTTCCGACTGACTCACCTGTAGTCACTGAGGAGACTGAGGTTATCCATGTCATCCTTGAGCACCATAGCAGCTCTGTCCCGGACACCATTACAGCCCTCGCACCTCTTATGAGTCTTGACACAGGAGAGGGAACATGACCTCACAGTACACGCTGGACACCTGTACTTGGCCTTATTAACACCACACACACTACACATATCTACTTTACTGCTGGCTGTTTGCTGTTTTGGAAGTGTTTCAGCTTCCATGGTTGTGATATTGGTGTTATTTAGAGATGAAGAGGGAGGATAAAAGTAAGTAAAAGTACTGCTGTCTGCCTCTTGTTTACTAACACAAGACCCGTTTATGTTGGGATATTACCACGACCGGGATTTGTCAAAAATATTGGGACAAGTTTTGCCTGATATGCCCATATATATATATATATATATATATATATATATATATATATATATATATATATATATATATATATATATATATATAGTATCTTGGATAAATATATATATATATATATATATATATATATATATATATATATATATATATATCCTTAAAAGGTGTTAGAAGCTAACTTCCCAGTCAGATAGGCTGCACCGTACCAGCTTCTAACGTAACGTTTGTGTTTTATTGTGGGGTTATGGGATGTTTGTTTGCACTCAGGATGGGAAGGGGAAAGGAAACTCACAATGTGCTCTCTGTATACATGTTGTATTGGATGTACAATGTAGCTTGGTGCTGGTGTAACGACCACGGTCGTACACGTCAGTTAACGCCAAAATCAAATGATTCATATTACGCTCAATAGCCCACAAAACATGTACCTCTGCTTTTATTTTGAGTCCGTTTTCTCATCACTTCAAGACGCCTCAGTCCTCCGTTATCCCATTTTCTCTGACTTACTGAAACCAACCTCTCTATATAATGAATTTGAATGTGAGAGAGAACACCTGTGTTTTGAGTCAACTTAGATATGTCTGTTTACAGTTGGAACATTCAAGATCCATTGTGAGTGGTGTTGAACGCTTCAACTGTCCTTATTGTTAGTAAGACGTGTCAAGTAGGCGAGTGTTGAGTTTGCCAGTTAGAGTGGCGTATTTTAGGTCGTCCGTGGGGATATCCATGGGTGTCTGATCGCTACTGAAGTTATATTATCTTGTCGCCCCGACATCAGAGAATCTGATGTTCACAGTTTAGTTAGTGTCAGTTGTCTATTTAAGAAAGTCATTCATCTTCTGAACAGTTCCTGTCAAACTCAAAATTCTCCAAGATTTAACGGCCGTCTGACCTGGGATGTGGTTTGCGGTCAGGCCAATAGAGTTGCGAACGCATATATAACTCCATTTCACCTCTTTACTGACAAACTCAAACTCTGATTAAATCATAAATATAGATGTAGAAAATTAGCCTGATCTGTGACACTGACGGTCACAGCTAGGTGTCCAACGACTACTGTGAATAGAGGGTCTATTGTTAGTGAAATTTATCTTTCTAGTAGGAATATGCCCTCAGGCCCGTATATATGCAGGCACGCGAGGGGAAATCACTCCTTCTGTGATTTCTCCACGTTTGCAGGTATGTACACGTGTGTTCCACGCCGCTATATTAACTCAGTTTAACTTAGTCATTTTTGCGAATATCAGTGTTCATGTTTTAACATAGTACCTTCAGTGCCAATTAAGTCAAGTAAAGTAGAGCTCTAGCTATCGTCTGAACCGGTGCCAGACGTATGTTTTGTATAGTGAAGTTAAATATTCACTCCCTCTGATTTCTCCTTGACGTCTCCAAACGCTGTTGTGGGGGTTAGCAACACTCCTGAGGTTCGGGAGCCGCCTATGGGCACGATGTCTCTCGAAAGACGTCTTTAAGGTGGCGAGATTAGAATCTCAGGGCGAGATTCCTTGGCAGACGCCACGGCCCACCACCACTAGTCAACTTTTCCCGGGCCAGGCGCTCCGAGCTAGCGAGCGAGCCTGTAAACAACTCTGGCCCACTGACTCCGTCATATGATCATGGTCTATCTACTGTTCTTGGTTATATGTATGGAGCCGTATTAATATCCATGCTTAGGGATGACTAGCAGAAATATAGTCATCCCAGGTTAAGTATTGAACCCCTGAATGAGAGTTCAAGGTACCAGGTGGTTCCTGGTGAAATGATAAGAAATATGGTATGTCACTAATTGTGGAATTGCCCAGTGTGTTATGTATTCAGCTGTAGTACCCATGAAAGAATAACCTGAGAGTATCATGCTCTAACCAAGAAGTGGAGAGGTAATTTGTTACTTGTTAAAGTAAGACCTGAGGGTCCAGTGATGGCTTGTGAATAATAGTACGGAATCTCATGTATCAAGGTAATGATATCCCAATTGTTTAATAATGTAATGAGTATTTGGATGTGTTGAATGAGGTAATAAGCTCTTGAAGTGTTTGATGATTTAATAAGTTAGTTGCGGTTCTGTTTAGCCTGAGTGAATCTAAGATGCATCTTCTCCACTCACTGTGTTAATAAATATTGAATTAGTAATCTGAGTATCACCACTCTACTGCTTCTAAACATTGGTTCCCAGAAAATAATACTTACTCACGTGCCTAGACATCTACCACACTACCCAACAACTTTCCATGAGTTATGTTATATAATGAAAAGTCTGGGTGGTGGCAGCTACCCTTTGTAAGTATAAAAAGTGTTGTACAAAGAATAACATGGTTCCCCAGACTAACCCATGTATAAGAAAGACATAAAACAAAGTATACTTCAGAAAGGTAAGAACATTGAAACTGAGAATACAATATATATGAAAGGAAATGGAAAGAAAGAACATTGACTTGGAAAACATAAGTAGAGAAGCATAAGAGTTACTTATATAAGAATATAAGGTATATAGAGATAAAGAACATATCAGAATATGAGCAAGAATACATAAGAATAAATATATATATATATATATATATATATATATATATATATATATATATATATATATATATATATATATATATATATATATGTAAAGAATTGAAGAAGGATAAGTATATAAAACAGGGCACTCATTGGAAAGAGTATTACACAGAACATATAAGTATATGAATAAATAGAATACTAACAGGAAAGAATAGCTGGATGGTAAATTATTGAAAAGAGAAAACTCGGCCCGTTACACTACGAAGGCAGCATGGTTACAAGCGTGATGTAGAAAGAGCTGGTTGGTGAGGATGCTCAGAGGAGGACAGCTTGTGGGTCGTCATGCTCGCCGGTGGGAGCGAGGGCCGCCAGGCAGCGGCGGAGGAGGTGGTGTAGTTTGCTGGTTGGTGTAGGGCGAAAGAAGAGGGAGGTCACCACGAGGTCAGGTCTTAAATAGCGGAGGTAGGCGTGGCTTAGTAGTTGACCTCCGTCATGTAAGGCGGCGCTGGTGACCTAGACCACGAGGCATACACTGAGGAATTCGTGGGGTCGGCTACTCAGCGACAAACAGCGTTTGTAGGGGAGAAATCCACTACATTATAAGCAATCCCCCATAGGGGGATGGTTCCGCCATTTGAGATACCTCTAATCATTACCTTCCTCTTCCAAAACTAACAGAGCTAAAGATGTACATTTTACAGACAGAAGAACTAAAGGATGAGGCAACATTTTAGCGTCGGTAAACTTTGTCTGCATACATTATTTAACTCAATAAATATTTTACGAAAAAGTGACCGAACTATCACCGCTCTCCCCTACTGTACATTACATGATCTAGTTTCTATATTAAGTCGTACATATGTCTATATTCAGGATACAGAAAGTTTAGCATCCATAACACCAACACACTATTATGTGATAATTATTGAGTAAATTGTCAAACGAATATTTAGAAACAATGCAGTGTTTCTCTTGAGGCTAGTTGCTCCTTGGACGATACTTTTTATGGTAGTTGCTCCTTGGACGATACTATTTATGCTAGTTGCTCCTTGGACGATACTTTTTAGGCTAGTTGCTCCTTGGACGATTCTCTTCATGCTAATTGCTCCTTGGACGATTCTCTTCAGGTTAATTGCTCCTTGGACGATTCTCTTCAGGCTAGTTGCTCCTTGGACCATTCTCTTTACTCTAGTTGCTCCTTGGACGATTGTCGTCATGCTAATTGCTCCTTGGACGATTCTCTTCATGCTAGTTGCTCCTTGGACGATTCTCTTCAGGCTAATTGCTCCTTGGACGATTCTCTTCATGCTAATTGCTCCTTGGACGATTCTCTTCATGCTAGTTGCTCCTTGGACGATTCTCTTCAGACTAATTGCTCCTTGGATGATTCTCTTTATGCTTTTTCTTCCTTGGACGATTCTCTTTATGCTATTTGCTCCTTGGACGATTCTCTTTATGCTAGTTGCTCCTTGGACGATTCTCTTCATGCCAGTTGCTCCTTGGAGGATTCTCTTCAGACTAATTGCTCCTTGGACGATTCTCTTTATGCTATTTGCTCCTTGGACGATTCTCTTTATGCTATTTGCTCCTTGGACGATTCTCTTTATGCTATTTGCTCCTTGGACGATTCTCTTCATGTTAGTTGCTCCTTGGAGGATTCTCTTCAGACTAATTGCTCCTTGGACGATTCTCTTTATGCTTTTTCTTCCTTGGACGATTCTATTTATGCTAGTTGCTCCTTGGACGATTCTCATCAGGCTAATTGCTCCTTGGACGATTCTCTTCATGCCAGTTGCTCCTTGGACGATTCTCTTCAACTACGATTCTCTTTATGCTTTTTCTTCCTTGGACGATTCTCTTGGGACGATTCTCTTTATGCTTTGCTCCTTGGACGATTCTCTTTATGCTAGTTGCTCCTTGGACGATTCTCTTTATGCTAGTTGCTCCTTGGACGATTCTATTTATGCTAGTTGCTCCTTGGACGATTCTCTTCATGCCAGTTGCTCCTTGGAGGATTCTCTTCAGACTAATTGCTCCTTGGACGATTCTCTTCATGCCAGTTGCTCCTTGGAGGATTCTCTTCAGACTAATTGCTCCTTGGATGATTCTCTTTATGCTTTTTCTTCCTTGGACGATTCTCTTTATGCTAGTTGCTCCTTGGACGATTCTCTTTATGCTAGTTGCTCCTTGGACGATTCTCTTCAGGCTAATTGCTCCTTGGACGATTCTCTTTATGCTTTTTCTTCCTTGGACGATTCTCTTCATGCTAGTTGCTCCTTGGAGGATTCTCTTCAGGCTAATTGTTCCTTGGACGATTCTCTTTATGCTTTTTCTTCCTTGGACGATTCTATTTATGCTAGTTGCTCCTTGGACGATTCTCATCAGGCTAATTGCTCCTTGGACGATTCTCTTTATGCTTTTTCTTCCTTGGACGATTCTATTTATGCTAGTTGCTCCTTGGACGATTCTCATCAGGCTAATTGCTCCTTGGACGATTCTCTTTATGCTTTTTCTTCCTTGGACGATTCTCTTCAGGCTAGTTGCTCCTTGGAGGATTCTCTTCAGGCTAATTGTTCCTTGGACGATTCTCTTTATGCTTTTTCTTCCTTGGACGATTCTATTTATGCTAGTTGCTCCTTGGACGATTCTCTTTATGCTTTTTCTTCCTTGGACGATTCTCTTCATACTAGTTGCTCCTTGGATGATTCTCTTCAGGCTAATTGCTCCTTGGACGATTCTCTTTATGCTTTTTCTTCTCTTGGGACGATTCTCTTTATGCTAGTTGCTCCTTGGACGATTCTCTTTATGCTTTTTCTTCCTTGGACGATTCTCTTTATGCTAGTTGCTCCTTGGATGATTCTCTTCAGGCTAATTGCTCCTTGGACGATTCTCTTTATGCTTTTTCTTCCTTGGACGATTCTCTTTATGCTAGTTGCTCCTTGGACGATTCTCTTTATGCTTTTTCTTCCTTGGACGATTCTCTTTATGCTAGTTGCTCCTTGGAGGATTCTCTTCAGGCTAGTTGCTCCTTGGACGATTCTCTTTATGCTAGTTGCTCCTTGGACGATTCTCTTTATGCTTTTTCTTCCTTGGACGATTCTCTTTATGCTAGTTGCTCCTTGGAGGATTCTCTTCAGGCTAATTGCTCCTTGGACGATTCTCTTTATTCTTTTTCTTCCTTGGACGATTCTCTTTATGCTAGTTGCTCCTTGGAGGATTCTCTTCAGGCTAATTGCTCCTTGGACGATTCTCTTTATGCTTTTTCTTCCTTGGACGATTCTATTTATGCTAGTTGCTCCTTGGACGATTCTCTTTTTGCTTTTTCTTCCTTGGACGATTCTCTTCAGGCTAGTTGCTCCTTGGAGGATTCTCTTCAGGCTAATTGCTCCTTGGACGATTCTCTTTATGCTTTTTCTTCCTTGGACGATTCTATTTATGGTAGTTGCTCCTTGGACGATTCTCTTTATGCTTTTTCTTCCTTGGACGATTCTCTTCATACTAGTTGCTCTGTGGATGATTCTCTTGAGCTAATTGCTCCTTGGACGATTCTCTTTGTCACTTTTTCTTCCTTGGACGATTCTCTCTTTGTACTTCTAGTTGCTCCTTGGACGATTGTCTTTATGCTTTTTCTTCCTTGGTTGATTCTCTTTATGCTAGTTGCTCCTTTGGAGATTCTCTTCAGAGCTAATTTGCTCCTTGGACGTTCTCTCTTTATGCTAGTTGTCCTTGGGCGATTCTCTTTATGCTTTTCTTCCTTGGACGATTCTCTTTATATGGTTATATGGAGAGATTCTCTTCAGGCAGGCTAATTGCTCCTTGGACGATTCTCTTTATGCTTTTTCTTCCTTGGACGATTCTCTTCAGGCTAGTTGCTCCTTGGAGGATTCTCTTCAGGCTAATTGTTCCTTGGACGATTCTCTTTATGCTTTTTCTTCCTTGGACGATTCTATTTATGCTAGTTGCTCCTTGGACGATTCTCTTTATGCTTTTTCTTCCTTGGACGATTCTCTTCATACTAGTTGCTCCTTGGATGATTCTCTTCAGGCTAATTGCTCCTTGGACGATTCTCTTTATGCTTTTTCTTCCTTGGACGATTCTCTTTATGCTAGTTGCTCCTTGGACGATTCTCTTTATGCTTTTTCTTCCTTGGACGATTCTCTTTATGCTAGTTGCTCCTTGGATGATTCTCTTCAGGCTAATTGCTCCTTGGACGATTCTCTTTATGCTTTTTCTTCCTTGGACGATTCTCTTTATGCTAGTTGCTCCTTGGACGATTCTCTTTATGCTTTTTCTTCCTTGGACGATTCTCTTTATGCTAGTTGCTCCTTGGAGGATTCTCTTCAGGCTAGTTGCTCCTTGGACGATTCTCTTTATGCTTTCTTCCTTGGACGATTCTATTTATGCTAGTTGCTCCTTGGACGATTCTCTTTATACTTTTTTCTTCCTTGAACGATTCTATTTATACTAGTTGCTCGCGGAGAATTCTCTTCAGGCTAGTTGCTCGCCAGACGATTCTCTTTATGCTTTTTCTTCCTTGGACGATTCTCTTTATGCTAGTTGCTCTTTGGACGATTCTCTTTATGCTTTTTCTTCCTTGGACGATTTTCTTTATGCTAGTTGCTCCTTGGACGATTCTCTTTATGCTATTTGCTCCTTGGACGATTCTCTTTATGCTATTTGCTCCTTGGACGATTCTCTTCATGTTAGTTGCTCCTTGGAGGATTCTCTTCAGACTAATTGCTCCTTGGACGATTCTCTATGCTTTTTCTTCCTTGGACGATTCTATTTATGCTAGTTGCTCCTTGGACGATTCTCATCAGGCTAATTGCTCCTTGGACGATTCTCTTCATGCCAGTTGCTCCTTGGACGATTCTCTTCAGACTAATTGCTCCTTGGACGATTCTCTTTATGCTTTCTTCCTTGGACGATTCTCTTTATGCTGAATTTGCTCGCAGACGATTCTCTTTATGCTGAATTGCTCCTTGGACGATTCTCTTTATGCTAGTTGCTCCTTGGACGATTCTCTTTATGCTAGTTGCTCCTTGGACGATTCTATTTATGCTAGTTGCTCCTTGGACGATTCTCTTCATGCCAGTTGCTCCTTGGAGGATTCTCTTCAGACTAATTGCTCCTTGGACGATTCTCTTCATGCCAGTTGCTCCTTGGAGGATTCTCTTCAGACTAATTGCTCCTTGGATGATTCTCTTTATGCTTTTTCTTCCTTGGACGATTCTCTTTATGCTAGTTGCTCCTTGGACGATTCTCTTTATGCTAGTTGCTCCTTGGACGATTCTCTTCAGGCTAATTGCTCCTTGGACGATTCTCTTTATGCTTTTTCTTCCTTGGACGATTCTCTTCATGCTAGTTGCTCCTTGGAGGATTCTCTTCAGGCTAATTGTTCCTTGGACGATTCTCTTTATGCTTTTTCTTCCTTGGACGATTCTATTTATGCTAGTTGCTCCTTGGACGATTCTCATCAGGCTAATTGCTCCTTGGACGATTCTCTTTATGCTTTTTCTTCCTTGGACGATTCTATTTATGCTAGTTGCTCCTTGGACGATTCTCATCAGGCTAATTGCTCCTTGGACGATTCTCTTTATGCTTTTTCTTCCTTGGACGATTCTCTTCAGGCTAGTTGCTCCTTGGAGGATTCTCTTCAGGCTAATTGCTCCTTGGACGATTCTCTTTATGCTTTTTCTTCCTTGGACGATTCTCTTTATGCTAGTTGCTCCTTGGACGATTCTCTTTATGCTTTTTCTTCCTTGGACGATTCTCTTTATGCTAGTTGCTCCTTGGAGGATTCTCTTCATGCTAGTTGCTCCTTGGACGATTCTCTTTATGCTAGTTGCTCCTTGGACGATTCTCTTTATGCTTTTTCTTCCTTGGACGATTCTCTTTATGCTAGTTGCTCCTTGGAGGATTCTCTTCAGGCTAATTGCTCCTTGGACGATTCTCTTTATTCTTTTTCTTCCTTGGACGATTCTCTTTATGCTAGTTGCTCCTTGGAGGATTCTCTTCAGGCTAATTGCTCCTTGGACGATTCTCTTTATGCTTTTTCTTCCTTGGACGATTCTATTTATGCTAGTTGCTCCTTGGACGATTCTCTTTATGCTTTTTCTTCCTTGGACGATTCTCTTCAGGCTAGTTGCTCCTTGGAGAATTCTCTTCAGGCTAATTGCTCCTTGGACGATCCTCTTTATGCTTTTTCTTCCTTGGACGATTCTATTTATGGTAGTTGCTCCTTGGACGATTCTCTTTATGCTTTTTCTTCCTTGGACGATTCTCTTTATGCTAGTTGCTCCTTGGATGATTCTCTTCAGGCTAATTGCTCCTTGGACGATTCTCTTTATGCTTTTTCTTCCTTGGACGATTCTCTTTATGCTAGTTGCTCCTTGGACGATTCTCTTTATGCTTTTTCTTCCTTGGACGATTCTCTTTATGCTAGTTGCTCCTTGGAGGATTCTCTTCAGGCTAGTTGCTCCTTGGACGATTCTCTTTATGCTTTTTCTTCCTTGGACGATTCTATTTATGCTAGTTGCTCCTTGGACGATTCTCTTTATGCTTTTTCTTCCTTGGACGATTCTATTTATGCTAGTTGCTCCTTGGAGGATTCTCTTCAGGCTAGTTGCTCCTTGGACGATTCTCTTTATGCTTTTTCTTCCTTGGACGATTCTCTTTATGCTAGTTGCTCTTTGGACGATTCTCTTTATGCTTTTTCTTCCTTGGACGATTTTCTTTATGCTAGTTGCTCCTTGGACGATTCTCTTTATGCTATTTGCTCCTTGGACGATTCTCTTTATGCTATTTGCTCCTTGGACGATTCTCTTCATGTTAGTTGCTCCTTGGAGGATTCTCTTCAGACTAATTGCTCCTTGGACGATTCTCTATGCTTTTTCTTCCTTGGACGATTCTATTTATGCTAGTTGCTCCTTGGACGATTCTCATCAGGCTAATTGCTCCTTGGACGATTCTCTTCATGCCAGTTGCTCCTTGGACGATTCTCTTCAGACTAATTGCTCCTTGGACGATTCTCTTTATGCTTTTTCTTCTTTGGACGATTCTCTTTATGCTAGTTGCTCCTTGGACGATTCTCTTTATGCTAGTTGCTCCTTGGACGATTCTCTTTATGCTAGTTGCTCCTTGGACGATTCTCTTTATGCTAGTTGCTCCTTGGACGATTCTATTTATGCTAGTTGCTCCTTGGACGATTCTCTTCATGCTAGTTGCTCCTTGGAGGATTCTCTTCAGACTAATTGCTCCTTGGACGATTCTCTTCATGCTAGTTGCTCCTTGGACGATTCTCTTCAGACTAATTGCTCCTTGGATGATTCTCTTTATGCTTTTTCTTCCTTGGACGATTCTCTTTATGCTAGTTGCTCCTTGGACGATTCTCTTTATGCTAGTTGCTCCTTGGACGATTCTCTTCAGGCTAATTGCTCCTTGGACGATTCTCTTTATGCCTTTTCTTCCTTGGACGATTCTCTTCATGCTAGTTGCTCCTTGGAGGATTCTCTTCAGGCTAATTGCTCCTTGGACGATTCTCTTTATCTTATTCTATTTATGCTAGTTGCTCCTTGGACGATTCTCATCAGGCTAATTGCTCCCTGGACGATTCTCTTTATGCTTTTTCTTCCTTGGACGATTCTATTTATGCTAGTTGCTCCTTGGACGATTCTCATCAGGCTAATTGCTCCTTGGACGATTCTCTTTATGCTTTTTCTTCCTTGGACGATTCTCTTCAGGCTAGTTGCTCCTTGGAGGATTCTCTTCAGGCTAATTGCTCCTTGGACGATTCTCTTTATGCTTTTTCTTCCTTGGACGATTCTATTTATGCTAGTTGCTCCTTGGACGATTCTCTTTATGCTTTTTCTTCCTTGGACGATTCTCTTCATGCTAGTTGCTCCTTGGATGATTCTCTTCAGGCTAATTGCTCCTTGGACGATTCTCTTTATGCTTTTTCTTCCTTGGACGATTCTATTTATGCTAGTTGCTCCTTGGACGATTCTCTTTATGCTTTTTCTTCCTTGGACGATTCTATTTATGCTAGTTGCTCCTTGGACGATTCTCTTTATGCTTTTTCTTCCTTGGACGATTCTCTTTATGCTAGTTGCTCCCTGGAGGATTCTCTTCAGGCTAATTGCTCCTTGGACGATTCTCTTTATGCTTTTTCTTCCTTGGATGATTCTCTTCAGGCTAATTGCTCCTTGGACGATTCTCTTTATGCTTTTTCTTCCTTGGACGATTCTATTTATGCTAGTTGCTCCTTGGACGATTCTGTTTATGCTTTTTCTTCCTTGGACGATTCTCTTTATGCTAGTTGCTCCTTGGACGATTCTCTTTATGCTAGTTGCTCCTTGGACGATTCTCTTTATGCTTTTTCTTCCTTGGACGATTCTCTTTATGCTAGTTGCTCCTTGGAGGATTCTCTTCAGGCTAGTTGCTCCTTGGACGATTCTCTTTATGCTAGTTGCTCCTTGGACGATTCTCTTTATGCTTTTTCTTCCTTGGACGATTCTCTTTATGCTAGTTGCTCCTTGGACGATTCTCATCAGACTAATTGCTCCTTGGACGATTCTCTTTATGCTTTTTCTTCCTTGGACGATTCTCTTTATGCTAGTTGCTCCTTGGACGATTCTCTTTATGCTAGTTGCTCCTTGGACGATTCTCTTTATGCTAGTTGCTCCTTGGACGATTCTCTTGATGCTAGTTGCTCCTTGGACGATTCTATTTATGCTAGTTGCTCCTTGGACGATTCTCTTCATGCCAGTTGCTCCTTGGAGGATTCTCTTCAGACTAATTGCTCCTTGGATGATTCTCTTTATGCTTTTTCTTCCTTGGACGATTCTCTTTATGCTAGTTGCTCCTTGGACGATTCTCTTTATTCTAGTTGCTCCTTGGACGATTCTCTTCAGGCTAATTGCTCCTTGGACGATTCTCTTTATGGTTTTTCTTCCTTGGACGATTCTCTTTATGCTAGTTGCTCCTTGGACGATTCTCTTTATGCTAGTTGCTCCTTGGACGATTCTCTTTATGCTTTTTCTTCCTTGGACGATTCTCTTTATGCTTTTTCTTCCTTGGACGATTCTATTTATGCTAGTTGCTCCTTGGACGATTCTCTTTATGCTAGTTGCTCCTTGGAGGATTCTCTTCAGGCTAATTGCTCCTTGGACGATTCTCTTTATGCTTTTTCTTCCTTGGACGATTCTCTTTATGCTTTTTCTTCCTTGGGCGATTCTCTTTATGCTTTTTCTTCCTTGGACGATTCTCTTTATGCTAGTTGCTCCTTGGAGGATTCTCTTCAGGCTAATTGCTCCTTGGACGATTCTCTTTATGCTTTTTCTTCCTTGGACGATTCTCTTTATGCTTTTTCTTCCTTGGACGATTCTATTTATGCTAGTTGCTCCTTGGACGATTCTCATCAGGCTAATTGCTCCTTGGACTATTCTCTTCAGGCTAGTTGCTCCTTGGAGGATTCTCTTCAGTCTAATTGCTCCTTGGACGATTCTCTTCATGTTAGTTGCTCCTTGGAGGATTCTCTTCAGACTAATTGCTCCTTGGACGATTCTCTTTATGCTTTTTCTTCCTTGGACGATTCTATTTATGCTAGTTGCTCCTTGGACGATTCTCATCAGGCTAATTGCTCCTTGGACGATTCTCTTCATGCCAGTTGCTCCTTGGAGGATTCTCTTCAGGCTAATTGCTCCTTGGACGATTCTCTTTATGCTTTTTCTTCCTTGGACGATTCTCTTCATGCCAGTTGCTCCTTGGAGGATTCTCTTCAGACTAATTGCTCCTTGGACGATTCTCTTTATGCTTTTTCTTCCTTGAACGATTCTCTTCATGCCAGTTGCTCCTTGGACGATTCTCTTTATGCTAGTTGCTCCTTGGACGATTCTCTTTATGCTTTTTCTTCCTTGGACGATTCTCTTTATGCTTTTTCTTCCTTGGACGATTCTCTTCATGCCAGTTGCTCCTTGGACGATTCTCTTCAGACTAATTGCTCCTTGGACGATTCTCTTTATGCTTTTTCTTCCTTGGACGATTCTCTTTATGCTAGTTGCTCCTTGGACGATTCTCTTTATGCTAGTTGCTCCTTGGACGATTCTCTTCAGACTAATTGCTCCTTGGACGATTCTCTTTATGCTAGTTGCTCCTTGGACGATTCTCTTCAGACTAATTGCTCCTTGGACGATTCTCTTTATGCTAGTTGCCCTTGACGATTCTTTCAGACTAATCATCTGCTCCTTTGACGATTCTCTTCAGGCTAGTTGCTCCTTGACGATTCTCTTTATGCTAGTTGCTCCTT
>NW_024722610.1:6089338-6104312 GCF_018991925.1 Homarus americanus | reverse complement strand
GTGTACGTCCCTATAAGTTAATCACCTATAATATCTTGCGTAAGTCCTTATAAGTTAATCACCTATAATATCTTGTGTAAGTCTATATAAGTTAATCACCTATAATGTCATGTGTAAGTCCTTATAAGTTAATCACCTATAATATCTTGTGTAAGTCCTAATAAGTTAATCACCTATAATGTCATGTGTAATTCCTTATAAGTTAATCACCTATAAAATCTTGTGTAAGTCCTTATAAGTTAATCACCTATAATGTCATGTGTAAGTCCTTATAAGTTAATCACCTATAATATCGTGTGTAAGTCCTTATAAGTTAATCACCTATGATATCTTGGTATATGATCTTTATAAGTTAATCGCCTATAATGTCTTGTGTAAGTCCTTATAAGTTAATCACCTATAATGTCTTGTGTACGTCCTATAAGTTAATCACCTATAATATCTTGTGTAAGTCCTTATAAGTTAATCACCTATAATGTCTTATGTACGTCCTATAAGTTAATCACCTATAATATCATGTAAGTCCTTATAAGTTAATCACCTATAATATCTTGTGTAAGTCTATATAAGTTAATCACCTATAATGTCTTGTGTAAGTCCTTATAAGTTAATCACCTATAATATCTTGTGTAAGTCCTTATAAGTTAATCATCTATAATGTCATGTGTAAGTCCTTATAAGTTAATCACATATAATGACTTGTATAAGTCCGTATATGTTAATCACCTATAATGTCTTGTGTAAGTCCTTATAAGTTATTCACCTATAATGTCTTGTGTAAGTCCTTATAAGTTAATCAACTATAATGTCTTGTGTAAGTCCTTATAAGTTAATCACCTATAATGTCTTGTGTAAGTCCTTATAAGTTAATCACCTATAATGTCTTGTGTAAGTCCTAATAAGTTAATCACCTATAATGTCTTGTGTACGTCCCTATAAGTTAATCACCTATAATATCTTGTGTAAGTCCTTATAAGTTAATCACCTATAATATCTTGTGTAAGTCTATATTAGTTAATCACCTATAATGTCATGTGTAAGTCCTTATAAGTTAATCACCTATAATATCTTGTGTAAGTCCTTATATGTTAGTCACATATAATGTCATGTGTAAGTCCTTATAAGTTAATCACCTATAATATCTTGTGTAAGTCCTTATATGTTAATCACCTATAAAGTCTTGTGTACGTCCTTATTAGTAATCTCCTATAATGTCTTGTGTAAGTCCCTATAAGTTAATCAACTATAATATCTTGTGTAAGTCCTTATAAGTTAATCACCTATAATATCTTGTGTAAGTCCTTATAAGTTAATCACCTATAATGTCTAGTGTAACTCCTTATAAGTTAATCACCGATAATGTCTTGTGTAAGTCCTTATAAGTTAATCACCTATTATGTCTTGTGTAAGTCCTTATAAGTTAAGCACCTGAAATATCTTGTGTAAGTCTATATAAGTTAATCACCTATAATGTCTTGTGAAAGCCCTTATAAGTTAATCACCTATAATGTCTTGTGTACGTCCCTATAAGTTAATCACCTATAATATCTTGTGTAAGTCCTTATAAGTTAATCACCTATAATATCTTGTGTAATTCTATATAAGTTAATCACTTATAATGTCTTGTATAAGTCCTAATAAGTTAATCACCTATATTGTCTTGTGTAAGTCCTTATAAGTTAATCACTTATAATGTCTTGTGTAACTCCTAATAAGTTAATCACTTATAATGACTTGTGTAAGTCCTTATAAGTTAATCACCTATAATATCTTGTGTAAGTCCTTATAAGTTAATCACCTATAATGTCATGTGTAATTCCTTATAAGTTAATCACCTATAATATCTTGTGTAAGTCCTTATAAGTTAATCATCTATAATGTCATGTGTAAGTCCTTATAAGTTAATCACCTATAATATCTTGTGTAAGTCCTTATAAGTTTATCACCTATAATATCATGTGTAAGTCCTTATAAGTTAATCACCTATAATATCTTGTGTAAGTCCTTATAAGTTAATCACCTATAATGTCATGTTTAAGTCCTTATAATTTAATCACCTATAATTTCTTGTGTAAGAACTTATAAGTGAATCACCTATAATATCTCAGTATCCTATAATCAATAACATAATATTCGTGTCCATATAATTTAATCACCTATAATACTTGTGTAAGAACTACATTAATCACCTATAACATCAAAATCCTCAAAGTTAATCACCTAAATATCTTAAAGTCCACATAAGTTAATCAACATCAACGCTTCTGTAAGTCCAAATAATCAACTATAATATCTTGTATAAACCACACAAGTTAATCACAACATTATAATTTAATTACCTATAATGTCTTGTGTAAGTCCTTTTATAAGTTAATCACCTATAATGTCTTCTGTAAATCCTTATAAGTTAATCACCTATAATGTCTAGTGTAAGTCCTTATATAAGTTAATCACCTATAATGTCTTGTGTAAGTCCTTATAATTTAATCACCTATAATGTCTTGTGTAAGTCCTTATATAAGTTAATCACCTATAATATCTTGTGTAAGTCCTTATAAGTTAATCACCTATAATATCTTGTGTAAGTCCTTATAAGTTAATCACCTATAATGTCTTGTGTAAGTCCTTATAATTTAATCACCTATAATGTCTTGTGTAAGTCCTTATATAAGTTAATCACCTATAATATCTTGTGTAAGTCCTTATAATTTTATCACCTATAATGTCTTGTGTAAGTCCTTAAAATTTAATCTCCTATAATGTCATGTGTAAGTCCTTATATAAGTTAATCACCTATAATATCTTGTGTAAGTCCTTATAAGTTAAACACCTATAGTGTCTTGTGTAATTCCTTATATAAGTTAATCACCTCTAATGTCTTGTGTAAGACCTTATAATTTAATCTCCTATAATGTCCTGTGTTAGTCCTTATATAATTTAATCATCTATAATATCTTGTTTAAGTCCTTATAATATAATCACCTATAAAATATTGTGTAAGTCCTTATATAAGTTAATCACCTATAATGTCTTGTGTAAGTCCTTATAATTTAATCACCTATAATGTCTTGAGTAAGTCACTTTAATAAGTTAATTACCTATAATGTCTTGTGTAAGTGCTTATAATTTAATCTCCTATAATGTCTTGTGTAAATCCTTATATAAGTTTATCACCTATAATGTCTTGTGTAAATCCTTTTAATTAATCACCTATAATGTCTTGTGTAAGTCCTTATATAAGTTAATCACCTATAATATCTTGTGTAAGTCCATATATGTTAATCACCTATAATATCTTGTGTAAGTCCTTATAAGTTAATCACCTATAATGTCTTGTGAAGGTCCTTATAATTTAATCACCTATACTGTCTTGTTTAAGTCCTTATAATTTAATCACCTATAATGTCATGTGTAAGATCTTATAAGCTAATCACCTATAATGCCTTGTGTAGGTCCTTATAATCTAATCTCCTACAATGTCTTGTGTAAGTCCTTATATAAGTTAATCACCTATAATATCTTGTGTAAGTCCTTATAAGTTAATCACCTATAATGTCTTGTTTAGGTCCTTATAATTTAATCACCTAAAATGTCTTGTTTAAATACTTATAATTTAATCACCTATAATGTCATGTGTAAGTCCTTACAAGTTAATCACCTATAATGCCTTGTGTAAGTCCTTATAATTTAATCACCTATTATGTATTGTGTAATTCCTTATATAAGTTAATCACCTATAATGTTTTGTGTAAGTCCTTATAATTTAATCTCCTATAATGTCTTGTGTTAGTCCTTATATATGTTATTCACCTATAATATCTAGTGTAAGTCCTTAAAACTTAATCACCTATAATATCTTGTGTAAGTCCTTATAATTTAATCACCTATAATGTCTTGACTAAGTCTTTATAATTTAATCACCTATAATATCTTGTGTAAGTCCTTATACGTTAATCAACTATAATATCTTATGTAAGTCCTTATATAAGTTATTCACCTATAATATCTTGTGTAAGTCCTTATATAAGTTAATCACCTATAATATCTTGTGTAAGTCCTTATATAAGTTAATCACCTATAATATCTTGTGTAAGTCCTTATAAGTTAATCACCTATAATGTCTTGTGTAAGTCCTTATATAAGTTAATCACCCATAATATCTTGTGTAAGTCCTTATAAGTTAATCACCTATAATGTCTTGTGTATGTCCTTATAAGTTAATCACCTATAATGTCTTGTGTATGTCCATATAGTTTAATCACCTATAATGTCTTGTGTAAGTCCTTATAATTTAATCAACTATAAAGTCATGTGTAAGTCATTATAAGTTATTCACCGATAATGTCTTGTGTAATTCCTTATATAAGTTAATCACCCATAATGTCTTGTGTAAGTCCTTATAATTTAATCTCCTATAATGTCTTGTGTAAATCCTTATATAAGTTAATCACATATAATATCTTGTGTAAGTCCTTATAATTTAATCACCTATAATGTCTTGTGTAAGTCCTTATATATGTTAATCACCTATAATGTCTTGTGTAAGTCCTTATAATCTAATCTCATATAATATCTTGTGTAAATCCTTATATAAGTTAATCACCTATAATGTCCTGTGTAAGTCCATATAATTTAATCACCTATAATGCCTTGTGTAAGTCCTTATAATTTAATCACCAATAATGTCTTGTGTAAGTCCTTTTATAATTTAATCACCTATAATGTCTTGTGTAAGTCCTTATAAGTTAATCACCTATAATGTCTAGTGTAATTCCTTATATAAGTTAATCACTAATAAAGTCTAGTTTAAGTCCTTATATAAGTTAATCACATATAATATCTTGTGTAAGTCCTCATATAAGTTAATCACCTATAATATCTTGTGTAAGTCCTTATATAAGTTAATCACCTACTATATCTTGTGTAAGTCCGTATAATTTAATCACCTATAATATCTTGTGTAAGTCCTTATAAGTTAATCACATATAATATCTTGTGTAAGTCCTTATAAGTTAATCACCTATAATGTCTTGTGTAAGTCCCTATAATTTAATCACCTATAATGTCTTGTGTAAGTCCTTATATAAGTTAATCACCTATAATATCTTGTGTAAGTCCTTATAATTTTATCACCTATGATGTCTTGTGTAAGTCCTTAAAATTTAATCACCTATAATGTCATGTGTAAGTCCTTATAAGTTAATCACCTTTAATGCCTTGTGTAAGTCCTTATTCAAGTTAATCACCTATAATGTCTTGTGTAAGTCCTTATATAAGTTAATCACCTATAATGTCTTGTGTAATTCCTTATATAAGTTTATCACCTATAATATCTTGTGTAAGTCCTTATAATTTAATCACCTATAAAATCTTGTGTAAGTCCTTATATAAGTTAATCACCTATAATGTCTTGTGTAAGTCCTTATAATTTAATCACCTATAATGTCTTGTGTATGACCGTATAAGTTAATCACCTATAATATCTTGTGTAAGTATTTATAAGTTAATCACCTATAATGTCTTGTGTAAGTCCTTATCAGTTAATCACCTATAATGTCCTGTGTAAGTCCTTATATAAGTTAATCACCTATAATGTCTTGTGTAAGTCCTTATAAGTTAATCTCCTAAAAGTCTTGTTTAAGTCCTTATCAGTTAATCACCTTTAATGTCTTGTGTAAGTCCATATATACGTTAATCACCTATAATGTCTTGTGTAAGTCCTTATAAGTTAATCTCCTATACTGTCTTGTGTAAGTCCTTATAAGTTAATTATCTATAATGTCTTGTGTAAGTCCTTATAAGTTAATCACCTATTATATCTTGTGTAATCCTTATAATTTAATCTCCTATAATGTCTTGTGTAAATCCATATACAAGTTAATCACCTAAAATATCTTGTGTAAGTCCTTATAATTTAATCACCTATGATATCTCGTGTAAGACCTTATAAGTTAATCACCTATAATATCTTGTGTAAGTCCATATAAAAATTAATCACCTATATTATCTTGTGTAAGTCCGTATAATTTAATCACCTACAATATCTTGTGTAAGTCCTTATAAGTTAATCACCTATAATATCTTGTGTAAGTCCTTATAAGTTAATCACCTATAATGTCTTGTGTAAGTCCTTATAATTTAATCACCTATAATGTCTTGTGTAAGTACTTATATAAGTTAATCACCCATAATATCTTGTGTAAGTCTTTATAAGTTAATCACCTATAATGTCTTGTGGAAGTCCTTATAAGTTAATCACCTATAATGTCTTGTGTAAGTCCATATAATTTAATCACCTATAATGTCTTGGGTAACTCCATTATAATTTAATCACATATTAAGTAATGTGTAAGTCCCTATAAGTTATTCACCGATAATGTCTTGTGTAATTCCTTATATAAGTCAATCACCCATAATGTCTTGTGTAAGCCCTTATAATTTAATCTCCTATAATGTCTTGTGTAAGTCCTTATATAAGTTAATCACATATAATATCTTGTGTAAGTCCTTAAAATTTAATCACCTATAATGTCTTGTGTAAGTCCTTATATAAGTTAATCACCTATAATGTCTTGTGTAAGTCCTTATAATTTAATCTCATATAATATATTGTGTAAATCCTTATATAAGTTAATCACCTATAATATCTTTTGTAACTCCTTTTAAGTTAATCACCTATAATGTCCTGTGTAAGTCCTTAAAATTTAATCACCTATAATGTCTTGTGTAAGTCCTTATAATTTAATCACCTATAAAGTCATGTGTAAGTCATTATAAGTTATTCACCGATAATGTCTTGTGTAATTCCTTATATAAGTTAATCACCCATAATGTCTTGTGTAAGTCCTTATAATTTAATCTCCTATAATGTCTTGTGTAAATCCTTATATAAGTTAATCACCTATAATATCTTGTGTAACTCCTTTTAAGTTAATCACCTATAATGTCCTGTGTAAGTCCTTATAATTTAATCACCTATAATGTCTTGTGTAAGTCCTTATATAAGTTAATCCCCTATAATGTCTTGTGTAAGTCCTTATAATTTAATCTCGTATAATATCTTGTGTAAATCCTTATATAAGTTAATCACCTATAATATCTTGTGTAACTCCTTTTAAGTTAATCACCTATAATGTCCTGTGTAAGTCCTTATAATTTAATCCCCTATAATGTCTTGTGAAAGTCCTTATAATTTAATCACCTATAATGTCTTGTGTAAGTCCTTTTATAAGTTAATCACCTATAATGTCTTGTGTAAGTCCTTATAAATTTATCACCTATAATGTCTAATGTAAGTCCTTATATAAGTTAATCACATATAATGTCTAGTTTAAGTCCTTATATAAGTTAATCACATATAATATCTTGTGTAAGTCCTTATATAAGTTAATCACCTATAATATCTTGTGTAAGTCCTTACATAAGTTAATTACCTACTATATCTTGTGTAAGTCCGTATAATTTAATCACCTATAATATCTTGTGTAAGTCCTTATAAGTTAATCACCTATAATATCTTGTGTAAGTCCTTATAAGTTAATCACCTATAATGTCTTGTGTAAGTCCTTATAATTTAATCACCTATAATGTCTTGTGTAAGTCCGTATATAAGTTAATCACCTATAATATCTTGTGTAAGTCCTTATAATTTTATCACCTATAATGTCTTGTGTAAGTCCTTCTAAGTTAATCACCTATAAAGTCTTGTGTAAGTCCATATAATTTAATCACCTATAATGTCTTGTGTACGTCCTTATAATTTAACCACCTGTAAGTCATGTTTAAGTCCTTTTAAGTTAATCACCGATAATGTCTTGTGTAAGTCCTTATATAAGTTAATCACCCATAATGTCTTGTGTAAGTCCTTATAATTTAATCTCCTATAATGTCTTGTGTAAGTCCTTATATAAGTTAATCACCTATAATATCTTGTGTAAGTTCTTATAAGTTAATCACCTATAATGTCTTGTGTAAGTCCTTATAATTTAATCACCTATAATGTCTTGTGTAAGTCCTTATATAAGTTAATCACCTATAATGTCTTGTGTAAGTCCTTATAATTTAATCTCATAAAATATCTTGTGTAAATCCTTATATAAGTTAATCACCTATAATATCTTGTGTAACTCCTTTTAAGTTAATCACCTATAATGTCCTGTGTAAGTCCTTAAAATTTAATCACCTATAATGCCTTGTGTAAGTCCTTATAATTTAATCACCTATGATGTCTTGTGTAAGTCCTTTTATAATTTAATCACCTATAATGTCTTGTGTAAGTCCTTATAAGTTAATCTCCTATAATGTCTAGTGTAAGTCCCTATATAAGTTAATCACTTATAATGTCTTGTGTAAGTCCTTTTATAAGTTAATCACCTACTATATCTTGTGTAAGTCCGTATAATTTAATCACCTATAATATCTTGTGTAAGTCCTTATTAGTTAATCACCTATAATATCTTGTGTAAGTCCTTCTAAGTTAATCACCTATAATGTCTTGTGTAAGTCCATATAATTTAATCACCTATAATGTCTTGTGTAAGTCCTTATATAAGTTAATCACCTATAATATCTTGTGTAAGTCCTTATAATTTTATCACCTATAATATCTTGTGTAAGTCCTTAAAATTTAATCACCTATAATGTCATGTGTAAGTCCTTATAAGTTAATCACCTTTAATGCCTTGTGTAAGTCCTTATACAAGTTAATCACCTATAATGTCTTGTGTAAGTCCTTATATAAGTAAATCACCTATAATGTCTTGTGTAATTCCTTATATAAGTTAATCACCTATAATATCTTGTGTAAGTCCATATAATTTAATCACCTATAAAATCTTGTGTAAGTCCTTATATAAGTTAATCACCTATAATGTCTTGTGTAAGTCCTTATAATTTAATCACCTATAATGTCTTGTGTATGTCCTTATAAGTTAATCACCTATAATGTCTTGTGTAAGTCCTTATCAGTTAATCACCTATAATGTCTTGTGTAAGTCCTTATATAAGTTAATCACCTATAATGTCTTGTGTAAGTCCTTATAAGTTAATCTCCTAAAAGTCTTGTTTAAGTCCTTATCAGTTAATCACCTATAATGTCTTGTGTAAGTCCATATATACGTTAATCACCTATATTGTCTTGTGTAAGTTCTTATATAAGTTAATCTTGTGTAAGTCCTTATAAGTTAATCTCCTATACTGTCTTGTGTAAGTCCTTATACGTTAATCATCTATAATGTCTTGTGTAAGTCCTTATAAGTTAATCACCTATTAAGACTTGTGTAAGTCCTTATAATTTAGTCTCCTATAATGTCTTGTGTAAATCCTTATACAAGTTAATCACCTATAATATCTAGTGTAAGTCCGTAAAACTTAATCACCTATAATGTCTTGTGTAAGTCCTTATATAAGTTAATCACCTATAATATCTTGTGTAAGTCCTTATATCAGTTAATCACCTATAATATCTTGTGTAAGTCCTTATATATGTTAATCACCTATAATATCTTGAAGTCCGTATAATATAATCACCTATAATATCTTGTGTAAGTCCTTATATAAGTTAATCACCTATAATGTCTTGTGTAAGTTCTTATAATTTAATCTCCTATAATGTCTTGTGTAAGTCCTTATACAAATTAATCACCTATAATGTTTGTGTAAGTCCTTATATAAGTTAATCACCTATAATGTCTAGTGTAAGTCCTTATATAAGTTAATCACCTATAATGTCTCGTGCAAGTCCTTATATAAGTTAATCACCTGTAATATCTTGTGTAAGTCCGTATAATTTAATCACCTATAATATCTTGTGTAAGTCCTTATAAGTTAATCACCTATAATATCTTGTGTAAGTCCATATATAAATTAATCACCTATAATATCTTGTGCAAGTCCGTATAATTTAATCACCTATAATATCTTGTGTAAGTCCTTATAAGTTAATCACCTATAATGTCTTGTGTAATTCCTTATAATTTAATCACCTATAATGTCTTGTGTAAGTCCTTATATAAGTTAATCACCCATAATATCTTGTGTAAGTCCTTATAAGATAATCACCTATAATGTCTTGTGTAAGTCCTTATAAGTTAATCACCTATAATGTCTTGTGTAAGTCCATATAGTTAAATCACCTATAATGTCTTGTGTAAGTCCTTATAATTTAATCACTTAAAAAGTCATGTGTAAGTCCTTATATGTTATTCACCGATAATGTCTTGTGTAATTCCTTATATAAGATAATCACCCATAATGTCTTGTGTAAGTTCCTATAATTTAATCTCCTATAATGTCTTCTGTAAGTCCATATATAAGTTAATCACATATAATATCTTGTGTAAGTCCATATAATTTAATCACCTATAATGTCTTGTGTAAGTCCTTATATAAGTTAATCACCTATAATGTCTTGCGTAAGTCCTTATAAATAATCACCTATAATGTCTTGTGTAAGTCATTAAAAGTTAATCACCTATAATGTCTTGTGTAAGTCCTTATAAGTAAATCACCTATAATGTCTTGTGAAAGTCCTTATAAGTTAATCACCTATTATATCTTGTGTAAGTCCTTATAAATTTATCACCTATAATGTCTTGTGTAAGTCCTTATAAGTTAATCACCGATAATGTCTTGTGTAAGTCCTTATAAGTTAATCACCTATAATGTCTTGTGTAAGTCCTTGTCAGTTAATCACCTATAAAGTCTTGTGTAAGTCCTTATCATTTAATCACTTATAATGTCTTGTGTAAGTCCTTATAAGTTAATCACCTATAATGTCTTGTGTCAGTCCTTATCAGTTAATCACCTATAATGTCTTGTGTAAGACCTTATATAAGTTAATCACCTAATATGTCTTGTGTAAGTCCTTATATAAGTTAATCACCTATAATGTCTTTTGCAAGTTCTTATATAAGTTAATCGCCTATAATGTCTTGTGTACTGTAAGTCCTTATAAGTTAATCTCCTAAAAGTCTTGTTTAAGTCCTTATCAGTTAATCACCTATAATGTCTTGTGTAAGTCCTTATATAAGTTAATCACCTATAATGTCTTGTGTAAGTTCTTATATAAGGTAATCACCTATAATGTCTTGTGTAAGTCCTTATAAGTTAATCACCTGCATCAAAAAGACAGTAAAGTAAAAAATGTAACGCAAGTCCTTATAGTCAGCTGTAAGTTGGGTACATACAGTAGTAAGTCTTAAAATGTAAAACAACCTCAGCTTATGATTCGACACCATCACCATAATACTAACATAGGCCTTTGAACCCCTGCAGTGATGGAGACGACACCTCCCAAATACCGGTCTGTCGTGGGGATATTTATGGGAATACCTTACGGCTTATTCCTGGTCGTCTTCGCCATCTCTGGCTACTTCGTCAGGGAGTGGCGCTACCTCCAGCTGATATGTGCCTTACCTGTCTGCCTCATACTGCTTTGCTATCTGTGAGTATTATTTTTCTATCTATGAGTGTAACCATCTATGTATTTTACCATCTGTCTATGAGTATTACCATCTATCTATGAGTACAACCATCTATTTATGAGTAATGTTTACGCTTGTTGTGGCAGGACCTTGAATGAGTCACCCCGCTGGCTGGCACAACACGGCCGTGGGAAGGAGGCGGCAGAGCTGTTAGTAAGAGCTTCGGAGTATAACCGCTCACCCATTCCGGGCACCTTCAAGCCTTTTCTCGACAAACTCAGAAAGGTGAGCACTGTCGAGCTACGAGAGAGAGAGAGAGAGAGAGAGAGAGAGAGAGAGAGAGAGAGAGAGAGAGAGAGAGAGAGAGAGAGAGTTACCTGAAGTTTAGCCCCCATTTTGTTTTACTGAAAGCATTAAATTAATATAATGTCTCCTTTTTTATATAGTTTCAGTGTAATATAATATTATCTGTGAGCTGAAAACAAGGAGTATACACCATTATATATTTATATCAAGTTTTAACATAATTATTGGGTAACGTGGGACTTTTTGTTGATTGTATACATGTCCAAAGTTTATTATATTCACAGCAGTCACAGGAACCGCCAACCAGCCCGCAGGAAGTCCAGGGTCAGCAGTCCCCCAAAGAGGCCGCCAGTAAGCGTTTGGTAGAGAAGATGAAAGCCATGTGTCAGTACTTCAGGTCCCCAGCCATGTTAGTGATTATGTTGGTGACACCTCTGATGTGGTTCCTGGTAAACATCATCTTCTTCGCCATAACACTCAATGCTAATAACTTCACGAGGTATAAAAAAAACTCTCTCTCTCTCTCTCTCTCTCTCTCTCTCTCTCTCTCTCTCTCTCTCTCTCTCTCTCTCTCTCTCTCTCTCTCTCTCTCATATACCCCATCATTCACTGTAGCTTCCTTTATACTATGCGGAAAAAAACTGTATATCACATAATCAGTTCACGAAAGCCTAGTTTTAATGTTTATTTACAAACCGTTCGACGCATAATTTATAATCATAAACACTTAAGTCGATTGAAACAAGATGGCTTTTAGAATCTACTTTCCATTGTTGTCTTTTAATACCTAAAATTTTCCTCTTGTCCAGCACCAGCCCTTTTTTCTACGTGGGGTTACTAGGGGCCCTGCAGGCCATAGCCTACCTGGCCACAATACCCGCAAACCACAAATTGGGCAGACGAAAAATAATAGGCGGAGGTGGTTTTTTGAGTGCTGTGTTCATACTACTCGACATGGTTGTTCCCCCAGGCAAGTTATCTGTTATTGTTTATATATATGTATATATATATGTATATATATATATATATATATATATATATATATATATATATATATATATATATATATATATATATATATATATATATATATATATATATATATATATATATATCCTGGAGTCAGAAACATTGATATCAGTAAAATCGTTATTACAGGTTACCATAGATTCAGCATGTATGTAGACAATGCAGGTACAGTATACAGTTCAGCATGTATATATAAACAATGCAAGTATACAGTTCCGCATGTATATATAAACCTGATGACTCACAGATTTTCGGACAATCTGCCTCTCCCTTTAAACATAATTATTGGATGTGTTTCAGATATGTCGTGGTTGAGATGGGTCTTCGTTATGGCTGCCTTCTGCCTGGGGTCCGGAGCCTATCAGGTTAGTTCACATAGTGCATCTTATTCTTGTTCCATGCACCTACAGTGGAACTTTCTATTTAACGAATTATGTGCAGAGGTGGGAGGAGGGAGTCCATATTAGATAGAGATTCATTCCGTTAGATGCTAGACCTCCATTTAACGGACTTTATATAGCGAAAGAAGTCCGTTTATTCGAGCTGGTACAATATAACCATTATGTCGAGGTCTGTTATATGGAGGTTTCACTCTATCTATCTATCTATCTCTATACATATACAGGAAAATGTTGGGTTTGCGTACAACTTAGGGATTCAATTACTTGCAGACGATCGCCATGTATACCAGTGAGCTCTTCCCGACCAGTATCAGGGTTCGAGGTACAGCTGTGTGCGTCTCCATGGCGGGTGTCGGTTGTGTCATAGTCCCCGTGGTCACTGATGTCCTGGTGAGTGGCTGCCTTACCTATCCCGTCCTGACTTGGCCTAATCTAGTCTTAACCTACACGAAAGCGCTTGGGAACTTCGTGTTTTCTTCTTTCCTTGTGGTTATCAGCATATACCTAGATCACGCGCACCTACAGTGATTTACTTGCATATATAGCCAATGCAGATATACAATGTACATATACAGTGCATGCCTACAGTGTACTTAGGCGGTACATGTTTACAAACAATAGTCATTTTCTCAAGCTGAAAGACTAAAAAAGCTAAAAAAAATAATATATGCCGGTACACTAATAGGCCATATGTAAGTAATCACTCACTGAACTTACGCTTCATATTCTTGACACAGGCGCAGAAGGTGTGGTGGTCGCCGGGGGTGACGATTGCCGGGTCGGGATTCTTATTAAGCTTAGTCGTTTCCTTCCTGCCTGAAACCAACCTAAAGCCTATGCCCGAGACTCTCCAAGATGTTGAAGACCGAATTAAGACCAACAACTCCTCCACAACACCACACTCATTCCCCCAAGAACCTCCACTCGACCTCTCGTCGACCAAGGAGCAACTAGCATAAAGAGAATCGTCCAAGGAGCAACTAGCCTGAAGAGAATCGTCCAATGAGCAATTAGCATGAAGAGAATCGTCCAAGGAGCAATTAGCCTGAAGAGAATCATCCAAGGAACAACTAGCATAAAAAGTATTGTCCAAGGAGCAACTAGCATAAAAAGTATCGTCCAAGGAGCAACTAGCCTCCAGAGAAATACTGCACTATTTCTAAATATTCGTATGACAATTTACTCAATAATTATCACATAACAGTGTGTTGGTGTTATGATTCTAAACTTTCTGTATCCTGAATATAGACATATGTACGACTTAATAAAGAAACTAGATCATGTAATGTACAGTAGGGGAGAGCGGTGATGGTTCGGCCACTTTTTCGTAAAATATTTATTGAGTTAAATAATGTATGCAGACAAATTGTACCGTCGCCAAAATGTTGCCTTATCCTTTGGCTCTTCTGTCTGTAAAATGTAAATATTTAGCTCTGTTAGTTTTGGAAGAGGAAGGTAATTATTAGAGGTATCTCAAACGGCCGAAAAATCCCCCTATGGGGGATTGGTTATAAAACACAAACGTTACGTTAGAAGCTGGTACGGTGCAGCCTGACTGATCTGTATACACCTTGGGCTGCCCTGGTGGTGTAAGAATCTGTGTGTGTGCAAGACTCGCGTTCAATAATACTGTGCTGGAGAGAGGAGACTAATATAACACCTTCAACGTGAACTCTTAACAAAATGTTAATTGGTTACCTACGGACGAGGTACAGTAGGTTCAAATGACTGTGCTCCGGGAGACAGTAAATACTGTACCATTTATTAACTTCAAACAATCAAAGATTAATATCAACATTTCTGTACATATAATTA
>NW_024722610.1:6056454-6089238 GCF_018991925.1 Homarus americanus | reverse complement strand
AACTTATCAGGACCTACACAAGGCATTATAAGTGATTAGCTTATAAGGACTTACACAAGACATTATAAGTGATTAACTTATAAGGACTTACACAAGACATTATTGGTGATTAACTTATAAGGACTTAACAATTCATTATAGGTGATTAACTTATTTAGACTTACACAAGATATTATAGGTGATTAACTTATAAGGACTTACACAATATATTATAGGTGATTAACTTATAGGGACTTACACATGACATTATATGTGATTAACTTATAAGGACTTACACAAGAAATTATAGGTGATTAATTTATAAGGACTTACACATGACATTGTATGTGATTAACTTATAAGGACTTACACATGACATTATAGGTGATTAACTTATAAGGACATACACAAGATATTATAGGTGATTAACTTATCAGGACCTAGACAAGGCATTCTAAGTGATTAGCTTATAAGGACTTACACAAGACATTATAAGTGATTAACGTATAAGGACTTACACAAGACATTATTGGTGATTAACTTATAAGGACTTAACAAGACCTTATAGGTGATTAACTTATTTAGACTTACACAAGATATTATAGGTGATTAACTTATAAGGACTTACACAAGATATTATAGGTGATTAACTTATAGGGACTTACACATGACATTGTAGGTGATTAACTTATAAGGACTTACACAAGAAATTATAGGTGATTAACTTATAAGGACTTACACATGACATTATATGTGATTAACTTATAAGGACTTACACATGACATTATAGGTGATTAACTTATAAGGACATACACAAGATATTATAGGTGATTAACTTATCAGGACCTAGACAAGGTATTATAAGTGATTAGCTTATAAGGACTTACACAAGACATTATAAGTGATTAACTTATAAGGACTTACACAAGACATTATTGGTGATTAACTTATAAGGACTTAACAAGACATTATAGGTGATTAACTTATTTAGACTTACACAAGATATTATAGGTGATTAACTTATAAGGACTTACACAAGATATTATAGGTGATTAACTTATAGGGACTTACACATGACATTGTAGGTGATTAACTTATAAGGATTACACAAGACATTATAAGTGATTAAATTATAAGGACTTACACAAGACATTATAGGTGATTAACTTATAAGGACTTACACAAGACATTATAGGTGATTAACTTATAAGGACTTACACAAGATATTATAGGTGATTAACTTATAAGGACTTACACAAGACATTACTAGTGATTAACGTATAAGGACTTACACAAGACATTATAGGTGATTAACTAATAAGGACTTACACAAGACATTATAAGTGATTAAATTATAAGGACTTACACAAGACATTATAGGTGATTAACTTATAAGGACTTACACAAGACATTATAGGCGATTAACTATTAAAGACTTACACAATATATCATTGGTGATTAACTTATAAGGACTTACACAAGATATTATAGGTGATTAACTTATAAGGACTTACACATGACGTTATAGATGATTAACTTATAAGGACTTACACATGACATTATAGGTGATTAACTTACAAGGACTTACACAAGATATTATAGGTGATTAACTTATAAGGACTTACACAAGATATTATAGGTGATTAACTTATAAGGACTTACACATGACATTATAGGTGATTAACTTATAAGGACTTACACAAGATATTATGGGTTATTAACTTATAAAGACTTACACAAGATATTATAGGTGATTAACATATAAGTTCTTACACAAGACATTATAGGTGATTAACTTATAAGGACTTACACAAGGCATTATAAGTGATTAACTTATAAGGACTTACACAAGACATTATAGGTGATTAACTTATAAGGACTTACACAAGACATTATAGGTGATTAACTTATAAGGACTTACACAAGACATTATAGGTGATTAACTTATAGGGACTTACACAAGAAATTATAGGTGATTCCTTATAAGGACTTACACAAGACATTATAGGTGATTAACTTATAAGGACTTACACATGACATTATATGTGATTAACTTATATGGACTTACACATGACATTATAGGTGATTAACTTAAAAGGACACACACAAGATATTATAGGTGATTAACTTATCAGGACCTACACAAGGCATTATAAGTGATTAGCTTGTAAGGACTTACACAAGACATTATAAGTGATTAACTTATAAGGACTTACACAAGACATTATAGGTGATTAACTTATAAGGACTTAACAAGACATTATAGGTGATTAACTTATTTAGACTTACACAAGATATTATAGGTGATTAACTTATAAGGACTTACACAAGATATTATAGGTGATTAACTTATAGGGACTTACACATGACATTGTAGGTGATTAACTTATAAGGACTTACACAAGACATTATAAGTGATTAAATTATAAAGACTTACACAAGACATTATAAGTGATTAACTTATAAGGATTTACACAAGACATTATAGGTGATTAACTTATAAGGACTTACACAAGATATTTTAGGTGATTAACTTATCAGGACTTACACAGGACATTACAAGTGATTAACTTATAAGGACTTACACAAGACATTATAGGTGATTAACTAATAAGGACTTACACAAGACATTATAAGTGATTAAATTATAAGGACTTACACAAGACATTATAGGTGATTAACTTATAAGGACTTACACAAGACATTATAGGCGATTAACTATTAAAGACTTACACAAGATATCATTGGTGATTAACTTATAAGGACTTACACAAGATATTATAGGTGATTAACTTATAAGGACTTACACATGACGTTATAGATGATTAACTTATAAGGACTTACACATGACATTATAGGTGATTAACTTACAAGGACTTACACAAGATATTATAGGTGATTAACTTATAAGGACTTACACATGACATTATAGGTGATTAACTTATATGGACTTACACAAGATATTTCAGGTGATTAACTTATAAGGACTTACACAAGATATTATAGGTTATTAACTTATAAGGACTTACACAAGACATTATAAATGATTAACTTATAAGGACTTACACAAGACATCATAAGTGATTAACTTATAAGGACTTACACAAGACATTGTAGGTGATTAACTAATAAGGACTTACACAAGACATTATAAGTGATTATATTATAAGGACTTACACAAGACATTATAGGTGATTAATTTATAAGGACTTACACAGGACATTATAGGCGATTAACTTATAAAGATTTACACAAGATATCATAGGTGATTAACTTATAAGGACTTACACATGACTTTATAGATGATTAACTTATAAGGACTTACACATGACATTATGGGTGATTAAATTACAAGGACTTACACAAGATATTATAAGTGATTAACTTATAAGTTCTTACACAAGACATTATAGGTGATTACCTTATAAGGACTTACACAAGACATTACAGGCGATTAACTTATATAGACTTACACATGATATTATAGGTGACTAACTTATAAGGACTTACACATGACATTATAGGTGATTAACATATATGGACTTACACAAGACATTATAGGTGATTAACTTATAAGGACTTACACTTGACATTATAGGTGATTAACTTATATAGACTTACACAAAATATTATAGGTGATTAACTTATAAGTTCTTACACAAGACATTATAGGTGATTAACTTATAAGGACTTACACAAGGCATTATATGTGATAAACTTATAAGGACTTACACAAGCCATTATAGGTGATTAACTTATAAGGACTTACACAAGACAATATAGGTGATTAACTTATAGGGACTTACATAAGACATTATAGGTGATTACTTATAAGGACTTACACAAGACATTATAGGTGATTAACTTATAAGGACTTACACAAGATATATAGGTGATTAACGTATAAGGAACTTACACAATATATTATATGTGATTAACTTATAAGGACTTACACATGACATTATAGGTTATTAACTTATAAGGACATACACAAGATATTTTAGGTGATTAACTTATCAGGACTTACACAAGACATTATAAGTGATTAACTTATAAGGACTTACACAAGACATTATGAGTGATTAAATTATACGGACTTACACAAGACATTATAGGTGATTAACTTATAAGGACTTACACAAGACATTATAAGTGATTAAATTATATGGACTTACACAAGACATTATAGGTGAATAACTTATAAGGATTTTCACAAGACATTATAGGTGATTAACTTATATAGACTTACACAAGATATTATAGGTGATTAACTTATAAGGACTTACACAAGACATTATAAGTGATGAAATTATAAGGACTTACACAAGACATTATAGGTGATTAATTTAAAAGGATTTACACAAGATATTACAGGTGATTAACTTATAAGGACTTACACAAGATATTATAGGTGATTACCTGATAAGGACTTACACAAGACATTATAAGTGATGAACTCATAAGGACTTACACAAGACATTATAAGTGATTAACTTATAAGGACTTACACAAGACATTACAGGTGATTAACTAATAAGGACTTACACAGGACATTATAAATGATTAATTTATAAGGACTTACACAAGTAATTATAGGTGATTAAGTTATAAGGACTTACACAAGACATTACAGGCGATTAACTTATAAAGACTTACACAAGATATCATAGGTGAATAACTTATAAGGACTTACACAAGATATTTTAGGTGATTAACTTATAAGGACCTACACATGACATTATAGGTGATTAACTTATAAGGACTTACACAAGATATTATAGGTGATTAATTTATAAGGACTTACACATGACATTATAGGAGATTAACTTATAAGGACTTACAGAAGATATTATAGGTGATTAACTTATAAGGACTTACACATGATATTATAGGTGATCAACTTATAAGGACTTACACAAGATATTATAGGTGATTAACTTATAAGGACTTACACATGACGTTATAGATGATTAACTTATAAGGACTTACACATGACATTATAGGTGATTAACTTACAAGGACTTACACAAGATATTATAGGTGATTAACTTTTAAGGACTTACACATGACATTATAGGTGATTAACTTATAAGAACTTACACAAGATATTATAGGTGATTAACTTATAAGGACTTACACAAGATATTATAGGTGATTAACTTATAAGGACTTACACATGACATTAAATGTGATTAAATTATAAGGACTTACACAAGATATTATAGGTGATGAACTTTTCAAGAATTACACAAGACATTATATGTGATTAACTTATAAGGACTTACACAAGACATTATAGGTGATTAACTTATAAGGACTTACACAAGACATTATAAGTGATTAATTTATAAGGACGTACACAAGACATTATAGGTGATTAACTTATAAGGACTTACACAAGACATTATAGGTGATTAATTTATAAGGACTTACACAAGGCATTATAGGTGATTAACTTATAAGGACTTACACAAGACATTATAGGTTATTAACTTATAGGGACTTACACAAGACATTATATGTGATTAACTTATAGGGACTTACACAAGACATTATAGGTAATTACTTATAAGGACTTACACAAGTCATTATAGGTGATTAACTTATAAGGACTTACACAAGATATTATAGGTGATTAACTTATAAGGATTTACACATGACATTTTATGTGATTAACTTATAAGGACTTACACAAGATATTATAGGTGATTAACTTATAAGGACTTACACATGACATTATAGGTGATTAACTTATAAGGACATACACAAGATATTATAGGTGATTAACTTATAAGGACTTACACATGACATTATAGGTGATTAACTTATAAGGACATACACATGACATTATATGTGATTAACACATAAGGACTTACACAAGATATTATTGGTGATTAACTTATAAGGACTTACACAAGACATTATAGGTGATTAACCTATATGGACTTACACAAGATATGTCAGGTGATTAACTTATAAGGACTTACACAAGATATTGTAGGTGATTAACTTATAAGGACTTACACAACATATTATAAGTGATTAACTTACACATGATATTATAGGTGATTAACTTATAAGGACTGACACAAGATATTATAGGTGATTATCTTATAAGGACTTACACATGACTTTATAGATGATTAACTTATAAGTTCTTACACAAGACATTATAGGTGATTAACTTATATGGACTTACACGAGGCATTATAAGTCATTAACTTATAAGGACTTACACAAGGCATTATATGTGATTAACTTATAAGGACTTACACAAGACATTATAGGTGATTAACTTATAGGGACTTACACAAGATATTATAGGTGATTACTTATAAGGACGTACACAAGACATTACAGGTGATTAACTTACAAGGACTTACACAAGATATATAGGTGATTAACTTATAAGGAACTTACACATGACATTATATGTGATTAACTTATAGGGACTTACACAAGATATTATAGGTGATTAAATTTTAAGGACTTACACATGACATTATAGGTGATTAACTTATAAGGACATACACAAGATATTATAGGTGATTAACTTTTCAGGACTTACACAAGACATTATAAGTGATTAACTTATAAGGACTTACACAAGAAATTATAAGTGATTAACTTATAAGGAATTACACCCGACATTATAGGTGATTAACTTATAAGGACTTACACAAGACATTATAAGTGATTAAATTATAAGGACTTACACAAGACATTATAGGTGATTAACGTATATAGACGTACACAAGATATTATAGGTGATTAACTTATAAGGACTTACACAAGATATTATAGGTGATTCACTTATAAGTTCTTACACAAGACATTATAGGTGATTAATTTATAGGGAATTACACAAGGCATTATAGGAGATTAACTTATAGGGACTTACACAAGACACTATAGGTGATTAACTTATAGGGACTTACACAAGACATTATAGGTGATTAACTTATAGGGACTTACACAAGACATTATAGGTGATTACTTATAAGGACTTACACAAGACATTATAGGTGATTAACTTATAAAGACTTACACAAGATATTATAGGAGATTAACTTATAAGGATTTACACATGACATTATATGTGATTAACTTATAAGGACTTACACAAGATATTATAGGTGATTAACTTATATGGACTTACACATGACATTATAAGTGATTAACTAATAGGGACATACACAAGATATTATAGGTGATTAACTTATAAGGACTTACACATGACATTATAGGTGATTAACTTATAAGGACATACACATGACATTATATGTGATTAACTCATAAGGACTTACACAAGATATTATTGGTGATTAACTTATAAGGGCTTACACAAGACATTATAGGTGATTAACTTATAAGGACTTACACAAGACATTATAAGTCCTTAACTTATAAGGACTTACACAAGACATTATAGGTGATTAACTAATAAGGACTTACACAAGACATTATAAGTAATTAAATTATAAGGACTTACACAAGATATTATAGGTTTTTAACTTATAAGGACTTACACAAGACATTATAGGTGATTAACTTATATGGACTTACACAAGATATTTCAGGTGATTAACATATATGGACTTACACAAGATATTATAGGTGATTCACTTATAAGTTCTTACACAAGACATTATAGGTGATTAATTTATAAGGACTGATACAAGGCATTATAATTGATTAACTTATAAGGACTTACACAAGACATTATAGGTGATTAACTTATAGGGACTTACACAAGACATTATAGGTGATTACTTATATGGACTTACACAAGACATTATAGGTGATTAACTTATAAGGACTTACACAAGATATTATAGGTGATTAACTTATAAGGACTTACACATGACATTATAGGTGATTAACTTATAAGGACATACACAAGATATTATAGGTGATAAACTTATAAGGACTTACACATGAAATTATAGGTGATTTATTTATAAGGACATACACATGACATTATATGTGATTAACTTATTAGGACTTACACAAGACATTATAAGTCATTATATTATAAGGACTTACACAAGACATTATAGGTGATTAGCTTATAAGGACTTACACAAGACATTATAGGTGATTAACTTATAAAGACTTAAACAAGATATTATAGGTGTTTAACTTATAAGGACATACACAAGATATTATAGGTGATTAACTTATAAGGACTTACACAAGACATTATAGGTGATTAACTTATAAGGACTTATACAAGACATTATAAGTGATTAAATTATAAGGACTTACACAAGACATTATAGGTGATTAACTTATAAGGACTTACACATGATATTATAGGTGATCAACTTATAAGGACTTACACAAGATATTATAGGTGATTAACTTATAAGGACTTACACATGACGTTATAGATGATAAACATATAAGGACTTACACATGACATTATAGGTGATTAACTTACAAGGACTTACACAAGATATTATAGGTGATTAACTTATAAGGACTTACACATGACATTATAGGTGATTAACTTATAAGGACTGACACAAGATATTATAGGTGATTAACTTATAAGGACTTACACAAGATATTATAGGTGATTAACTTATATGGACTTACACATGACATTAATTGTGATTAACTTATAAGGACTTACACAAGACATTATAAGTGATTAAATTATAAGGTCTTACACAAGACATTATAGGTGATTAACTTATAAGGACTTACACAATATATTATAGGTGATTAACATATAGGGACTTACACATGACATTGTAGGTGATTAACTTATAAGGACATACACAAGATATTATAGGTGATTAACTTATAAGGACTTACACAATATATTATAGGTGATTAACTTACAGGGACTTACACATGACATTGTAGGTGATTAACTTATAAGGACATACACAAGATATTATAGGTGAATAACTTATAAGGACGTACACAAGACATTATAGGTGATTAACTTATAAGGACTTACACAAGACATTATAGGTGATTAACTTATATGGACTTACACAAGATATTTCAGGTGATTAACTTATAAGGACTTACACAAGATATTATAGGTGATTCACTTATAAGTTCTTACACAAGACATTATAGGTGATTAACTTATAAGGACTTACACAAGGCATTATAAGTGATTAACTAATAAGGACTTACACAAGACATTATAGGTGATTAACTTATAAGGACTTACACAAGATATTATAGGTGATTAACTTATAAGGACTTACACAAGATATTTTAGGTGATTAACTTATAAGGACTTACACATGATATTATAGGTGATTAACTTATAAGGACTTACACAAGATATTATAGGTGATTAACTTATAAGGACTTACACATGACGTTATAGATGATTAACTTATAAGGACTTACACATGACATTATAGGTGATTAACTTACAAGGACTTACACAAGAGCGTTCGACCTAGTCGACCACAATATAATCATCAACAAAGCTATTGACCTCGGGCTTCGAAGTCTTATACCATGGCTTACAGACTTCCTCAGTGTCCGACGCCAAGCTGTACGCTTCTGAGGGGCTGTCTCCACCTTTCAGTCACTCACCTGTGGCGTCCCCCAAGGCACCAAGATGGGACCACTCTGCTTCCTTATGCTCATCAATGATGCCCTAAGAGAAACCCCTGCTCGCTGGAAATATGTCGACGACTCCACCATTGGGATCAGCGTCAACAATTCTGCTCCCAACTATACCGCCCTTCAGGATTTATTGAACAGCCTCCAAAACTGGGCCACCAACAACCATGTCACCATCAACCATACCAAGACCATGGTTATGCACATCAACCTCTCCTCCGACATTGTCCCACCTCCTTCCATTACTCTAGGTCCGAACACACTCCAGGTTGTAGATTCCACGAAGCTCCTCGGCGTCACGATAGACAACAAACTAAATTGGAAACCACACGTCAGTGAAGTTATCAAATCCTCCAGTTTCCGTCTCCACCTCCTACGCCCACTCAAGTCCCTCGGAGTTCCTGCACACGAGCTCCTCAGTGTTTACACAACATTCATACTTCCCAAGCTCACCTATGCCTCCCCAACCTGGTCTTCCTCCCTAAATGCCACACAACGTAAACACCTAGAAAAAGTGCAAAAGAGGGCATACAAGATTATTCTCTCCCCTTCCTACTCCACATATCAAGAAGCGCTCAACACACTGACCCTTTCGACTCTCACTGACCATCACCACGACCTCATCTGCAAATTTGGTAAGAAGCTTCTACACCATCCCCGACACCGGCTCCTACTACCACCTGAGATCCCTAGTCCGAGAATTGCTGTTCGACACCACAACCGCATCCAGCCCATACGTGCACGAACTGATCGCTATAAGAACAGCCCAGTCCCAACCATTGTAAAAATTATCAATAACTTGTAATAAATCAGTGTATTCACTCCCAGTAAACACTACTCCTTGCACTTTCACTATGTTGAAATGAACTGTAGTTTGAGCTTTTCCTCATCTAGTTATTATATGTCTTATTTGTGTCACTCATGTTACTTGTATATTATTTGTAATTCGTAACCCATTCCCCAAATATGTAACTGTATATTTTCAGCCTTCTGGCTGCCAAGCTCTTTCAATAAACCGTTAACTATTATTATTATTATTATTATTATTATTATTATTATTACAAGATATTATAGGTGATTAACTTATAAGGACTTACACATGACAATATAGGTGATTAACTTATATGGACTGACACAAGATATTTCAGGTGATTAACTTATAAGGACTTACATAAGATATTATAGGTGATTAACTTATAAGGACTTACACAAGACATTATAAATGATTAACTTATAAAGACTTACACAAGACATTATAAGTGATTAACTTATAAGGACTTACACAAGACATTATAGGTGATTAACTAATAAGGACTTACACAAGACATTATAAGTGATTAAATTATAAGGACTTACACAAGACATTATAGGCGATTAACTTATAAAGATTTACACAAGATATCATAGGTGATAAACTTATAATTACTTACACAAGATATTATAGGTGATTAACTTATAAGGACTTACACATGACTTTATAGATGATTAACTTATAAGGACTTACACATGACATTATAGGTGATTAACTTATAAGGACTTACACAAGATATTATAAGTGATTAACTTGTAAGGACTTACACATGACATCATAGGTGATTAACTTATAAGGACTTACACAAGATATTATAGGTGATTAATTTATAAGGACTTACACAAGACATTATAGGTGATTAACTTATAAGGACTTACACAAGACATTATAGGTGATTAACTTATAAGGACTTACACAAGACATTATAGGTGATTAACTTATAGGGACTTACATGAGACATTATAGGTGATTAACTTATCAGGACTTACACAAGATATATAGGTGATTAACTTATAAGGAACTTACACATGACATTATATGTGATTAACTTATAAGGACTTACACAAGAAACTATAGGTGATTAACTTATAAAGACTTACACATGACATTATATGTGATTAACTTATAAGGACTTACACATGACATTATAGGTGATTAACTTATAAGGACATACACAAGATATTACAGGTGATTAACTTATCAGGACCTACACAAGGCATTATAAGTGATTAGCTTATAAGGACTTACACAAGACATTATAAGTGATTAACTTATAAGGACTTACACAAGAGATTGTAGGTGATTAACTTATAAGGACTTAACAAGACATTATAGGGGATTAACTTATTTAGACTTACACAAGATATTATAGGTGATCAACTTATAAGGACTTACACAAGACATTATAAGTGATTAACTTATAAGGACTTACACAAGACATTATAGGTGATTAACTAATAAGGACTTACACAAGACATTATAGGTGATTACTTATAAGGACTTACAGAACACATTATAGGTGATTAACTTATAAGGACTTACACAAGATATATAGGTGATTAACTTATAAGGAACTTACACATGACATTATATGTGATAAACTTATAAGGACTTACACAAGAAATTATAGGTGATTAACTTATAAGGACTTACACATGACATTATATGTGATTAACTTATAAGGACTTACACATGACATTATAGGTGATTAACTTATAAGGACATACACAAGATATTATAGTTGATTAACTTTCTGACGTACACAAGACATTATATGTGATTAACTTATAAGGATTTACACAAGGCATTATAGGTGATTAACTTATATGGACTTACACAAGATATGTCAGGTGATTAACTCATATAAGGACTTACACAAGACATTTATAAGTGATTAACTTATAAGGACTTACACAAGACATTATAGGTGATTGACTAATAAGGACTTACACAAGACATTATAAGTGATTAAATTATGAGGACTTACACAAGACATTATAGGTGATTAACTTATAAGGACTTACACAAGACATTATAGGCGATTAACTTATAAAGACTTACACAAGATATCATAGGTGATTAACTTATAAGGACTTACACAAGATATTATAGGTGATTAACATATACGGACTTACACATGACATTATAGGTGATTAACTTATAAGGACTTACAGATGATATTATAGGTGATTAACTTATAAGGACTTACACAAGATATTATAGGTGATTAACTTATAAGGACTTACACATGACATTATAGATGATTAACTTATGAGAACTTACACGTGATATTATAGGTGATTAAGTTATAAGGACTTACACATGATATTATAGGTGATTAACTTATAAGGACTTACACAAGATATTATAGGTGATATACTTATAAGTTCTTACACAAGACATTATAGGTGATTAACTTATAAGGACTTACACAAGGCATTATAAGTGATTAACTTATACGGTCTTACACAAGACATTATAGGTGATTAACTTATAAGGACTTACACAAGACATTATAGGTGATTAATTTATAGGGACATACACAAGACATTATAGGTGATTACTTATAAGGACTTACACAAGACATTATAGGTGATTAACTTATAAGGACTTACACAAGACATTATAGGTGATTAACTTATAAGGACTTACACAAGACATTATACGTGATTAACTTATAAGGACTTACACAAGACAGTACAGATTATAATAATCATCCTGCTGCAACCAACGGCCACCAGTCTGAGCAACCAACATGACCACCTGGTACCACGGCGCCAAGGCCACACCCAGACACGCTGGTAGTCCCAGCAGCCCCCCTACTATGATACCTCTCTTGCGTCCCAGCGTGCAGGTTCAAGTACAGAGAGAGAGAGGGAGAAATAGTCAGTATAATATTCAGACAAGGTAACAATGATTTAGCATGTATACAGTAGGTTTTGAACATTAGTTTTATATACAATGTACTTGGAGGGGACAAATCTTCATGTGAACCGTCCAAACCTCACCTGATCTACCTGTCATATACAAGAAAAATACTTGTGTGTGTGTGTGTGTTTGATGACTAACAAATCTGCCAGTGGACCAACGATCCAAGAACCTAGTATACCGCCCGTGGCAAACATCTGCTGGTAGAGCGGCCGTAGTGAAGTCCTCTCACACACCAAGTGGAACTGTAGTAAGAGAAAGAATATTTTGATGTGTTGCGTAGTACTGTGCTGGTCGTGTTGTATGGGGGGGGGGGGTTAATTAATATTTACATCGCTGGACACCATTTTATTCATTTTACTTGTCTCTTATCGAGTTATATTCTATATAGGGCTTTTTTTTTTTCTTTTTTTTTTTTACGGGAATTAGCCAACCCGGGCACAGGTCAAACGACCCACAACGGAGCCTGGGGGGCGAAAAAAAAGAACGGAAAGAAATTGAAAATATAGAAAAAATGGTTATACTGTATTAATCTACACCACGAAGATGCCGGAAAACCAGCTTTTTAAAGTGAGACAGATTGTAAGAGCATGGAAACACAGAAGAAGGCAAAGCATTCCACAGTTTGGCTGTGTGAGGAAAGAAGGAGGTACTATAACGGGTCATTCTCGTGTGACCGATATCCACAGAGAAATGGTGGGCACCGCGGGCAAGACGTGTGTTACGAACCCACGGCCTTACCAGCGGTACACAGGATGCCAAATCCCCTGAACATTGCCCGTTAAAGTACCTGTGAAAGAGAGAGAGTGAAGCAACATTGCGGCGAAGAGAAAGGGGAGAGAGATTGTCGACTAAAGGAGGAGAGTTAATAAGACGAAATGCCTTTGATTCCACCCTATCTAATAGTTGGACAGAAGAGCCACTCCAGATATGAGAGCAGAACTCCAAGTTAGGACGAATGAATCCCTTATATTCTTGGAGCAACTGCTCAGGAGTGAAGTAGCTGCGGCATCTGTACAGAATTCCCAACTTTCGGGAGGCAGCTTTAGTTATACTAAGGATGTGTGATTTCCAGGACATATTGGAGGAAATGGTGAGGCCTAACATATTTATTTCAGAATTTGGGGGGATGATAGCGTCCTGAAATGTAATTGGTGGGAGATCGTCTACTTTACAAAGTGCAATTGGTAAATATTGAGTTTTGTTACTATTGAACTTAACCAAGTTTGTATCTCCTCATTCAGAGATGCTGCACAGATCCGCGTTGATAGAAGTAATGATATCAGTTCTAGAAACAGATCTAGTTTGAGAGTTAGGAGGAAGGGGAAAATGTGAGGAAGAGTGAAGAGTAGAATCATCGGCGTAAGAATGGATTGAATTAGTTGTAGTGTGAAGTAAATCATTGATAAAAAGAAGAAAGAGAGTTGGTGAAAGAACAGAACCCTGTGGGACGCCACTATTGGTAGAGAAAGAGCGAGAAATCGATCCCTCGACAACAACTGCCATGGATCGATTCTCAAGGAAGCTAGAGATGAGAGAACAAAGTGGGGGAGAGAAACCATAAGAGGGAAGTTTAGATAGCAAAGATTTGTGCCATACCCTGTCAAATGCTTTGGATATGTCGAGAGCCACGACAAAAGTTTCCCCATAATCCCTAAGAGAAGATGACCAAAGATGGGTGCAATAGGAGAGCAGATCACCAGTAGATCTTGCCTGGCGAAAGCCATACTGGTGATCCGACAAAAGAGAAAGGCGTTCAAGGTGACGGAGAAAATGGGAGTTCAAGATAGTTTCGAAAATCTTAGAGAGGGATGAAGTTAGGGCAATGGGGCGATAGATAGAGGGATTAGAATGGTCACCCTTCTTCGGGATGGGCTGAACCAAGGCATGCTTCCAAGAAGAAGGAAAAGTTCTGGTTTTGAGGCAAAGGCGAAAGAGGCGAGCAAGCACAGGGGCCAGGGCTTCAGCACACTCCCTCAGAACACGAGGGGGTATTCCGTCCGGTCCATGCGCCTTACTCACATCCAACCTAGATAACATACCGGCAACCCTGCGAGTGGAGATTATAGGAAAGTGCATAGGTTCAGTAGGAGGTGCAGGGGTAGGAGGGGTAGAGTGGGAATCGTCTAAGGTGGAATTAGAGGAGAATAAGGTGCCAAAGAGGTTGGCTTTCTCAGGGGGAGAGTTGGCTAAGAGTTATTGGGACGGAAGAGGGGAGGAAAAGAAGGCGTGCAGAAGTTGTTACAGATGTTTTTAGCTAAGGACCAGAAGGATTTACTAGAAGAAGAATTAGTCAGGACAGCAGTCTTTCTTTTAATAAAATTCCGCTTGGCCCTACGAAGAATAGCCTTACAACGATTCCTAGAAGAAATGAAAGAGGTGTGGGTAATAGGAGAAGGAGATAGTTTCATAGCTCGATATGCCCTATCTCTCACCCTGCAAGCAAGAGAGCAGGAGCGATCAAACCATGATTGTAATGTGAAAGTTTTGGTAGAAGATGGGATAAATGCACTCATACCGCCCTGTATAACCCCAGCAATGCTATCAGCACATACTGGGGCATCCCGAGTGGAAAAGCAACATTCATCCCAAGGAAAGTCGGTGAAGAATTCTCGCAAGGATTGCCAGCTTGCCCTCCGATAGTGCCATAGTTGACGTTTAGAGGGGGGTGGGGGAGGTGGTCGTGCCCAGTTTGATTTAATAGAAATAAAATTGTGATCAGAAGACCCTAAGGGGGCAAAAATTGAGTATGAATAGTGTGAGGGGTTAGAGGTAAAACAAAGATCAAGAATGTTAGCAAGTTGATCGTGTCGATCAGGAACGCGTGTAGGGTGTTTGATTATTTGTTCCAAATCATTTAGTAAGGAAAAAGAGAGTGCCTCAGCTCCACCTGGGTCATCCCTTGCAGAGCCAAGCCACTCTCTGTGATGTACATTGAAATCCCCTAGGTAGAGGATCTCTGTGTTTGGGTGTGTGGATAGCAACGACTCATGGCAAGAAGTGAGTTAGTCAAAGAGTTCGAAGTAGTTGGTAGAGTTGGGAGAACAGTATAGGAAACAAAGAAAAATAGTCACAGTAGGTAGAGATATTTTGAGCCAGATGACATCATAAAGGGGAGATTCAAGATCCGTGAGTCGGGCTATAGGTGTACGTGTATTGCAGTAGGCGCATGCACCTCTCTTAGAACGGAAGTAGATATAAAGGTTGTAGTTAGAGACTTGAAAAGGTTTGGGTGAAGCTGCTTTGGTCAGTTGAAGTTCGGAGAGTAGTAAGAGATCGGGGGAAGAGGTTAATAGATGGTGCTCCACAGAAGAAAAATTGGATCTCAGTCCGCGAATGTTGGAGAAATGAAGCGTGAAAAAAGCAGATCCTCCAGCAACCGTAGTGGCGTCAGTTGAGGCCCCAGTAGCTTGATGATGATCAGGTCGGCCCTGGGGTCCACAACCTTCCCGACCAGTGGGACCCATCCGAGAAGGCCCCGCTTCAGTATTAATATCAACTGACATAGGAGAATAAAATAGAATGAATAAAACAGATCAAGAATGAGTAAGGTTTTAGTTGTGGTGTTGTCAATAGTAAGAGAGACAGTTGAGACCATGCAATTGTGTGTAAATGAGGCAGAAAGATAGATCAGCAACCTGGGACTTAGCCACAATTTTCGTGATGCCATATAGCAGCAGGGTCTACCATTAGACAACACATTATGCTTCCAATATCTTCCCAGGTGGTAGTACCTCCCTGTTTGGTAGCTGCCTACTACCTACTACCTGGGAAACCCCTTGTGACTTTACAATCTTCAATACTCACGGTAGCTGCCACCACCCAGGTTTTTCTATCAAGATAAACGAGATTCTAAAATACAAAACTGATAATAATTTCAATACATTCACCAGATTCTCTGGGGTCTGTAGATCAAGGAAATACAACTTCAGTTTTTAATTGCTACCCCGTAACCTCACGAGAAACATTGATTGTGGCTGTGGGTCTGCCACTCAAAACACATCGTTTTAACACAATTTACACTCCACACAAAGAAAGACGAAGCCTTCAACATATACTCAATACACCTTGAATGCTTCAGCTCAGTGTAGGTATATCTGACTTATAGCTACTCATACAGGTTATAGCATAACTTAAAATTTACATTACAGAAGTGGTGAACATACCAGCCGTGCAATTGCGACTATGACAGTGTCGTGTAGTGTAGTATTGGTCGGGTTGTGTGTAATAATGGGGTAAAGTCACTGTCTGGGGATTAACCATTTTAATCCCGACGCTACCTTGGGGTTAAGTTAGGTAGGTTAGCGTCAGGTTTGAAATACACTTGAGTTCCTTGTCTTCGTGAGCTATACACCACACAAATACTTATTAAGGAAAAAGAAAACATAAAAGGAAGCATAAACGGGGAGGACAACGTTGTCAGCCACAGACGAAAAATATAACAACAGATCTGGATATAACACCAAAACTTACCTCGGAAAAGATGGAGGAGATGAAGAGAGATCTGTCGTACTCGATTACAGGACAGGAGAGTAGACCTGTGCTGTGTCTTCCCGGGTCAACGGAAGAGGAGGAGAGAGAGATGAAGTCAACAGTCAAAGTGTGGGTGGAGGAGGAAGTAGTATCGAGGCATTTGCTATTATACCATGGGGTCGAATCCACCTCTGTGATGGTGGTGGAGTTGCTGGTGTTGTTGATGCTGGTGTTGGTGGTGCTGGTGGTTGGAACAAGTGAATTCACAGCATTAAGAATATAATTGCTTTCGTTCTTCCCACTACTGTACTACAACTAAAGTAATATTAATACTATATTTTAAATGGCGTTCAACCAGCCTTCATAGTCAGACCTTCTCCACCATTTTAATGCCTAGCCTATCCTAACACAAACTGATCTATCCTAGCTGAGTTGTATATCTTCCTGATATAAAAATTTATTTATACATTTTAAGGACCACCTGAATATTAGGCCCCAGCTTATTTTCATCTCTTTCAAGTCCAGACGTGACCAACACTGAAGCAGGTACAGATAAACTCAGGAGCCAGTACTTGCCAACTGTTACTAGCCTATCAGTGATGATGACGATAAAAGTTAAGATTAACCACCCTAACGTTAACCTAATCTAATCTAACATGACCAAACGCTAACCTAGTATCATCTAACGTTAACTTAACCTGATTTAACACTAAACTAACATTATCTAACCTTACATAACAGAACATAAGAACATAACCTAATCAACCAACCCTAACGAAACCAAACACTAACCTAACCTAATCTCCTCCCAGGTAGCGTTAGGGTGTTTAATCATCAGGCGAAATAAGCTTGAAGCCGGGGTAAATTTTCACATGAATCATATTAATTTTCGTATTTAAACAAATATAATAATGCCAAGAAAGAAACAGGTGAAAAAATATATAAATTAAGTTGAGGTGTGTTACTTACCTATCTGCCAGCACAGTGTAGGCCAAGCGAGGCAGATCGTCAGGAGAGGAACAGCGGAAGGGCAGAGGTGCTGTGATGAAGGTAACTGTCGCTTCTTGAATGGTGATGACATTGGCTGGGGAGGCAAGGTATTGGTGATGTGCGCGGAGGAGGATGGCGAGATGTAAGTGAGGAAGGGTGGAAGAAAGAAGAGGAGGATGGAGACTATGAAGAGGGAAAGAAAAAGAGGAGGAGGGAGAAGAGAAGACAACATTATTCCTCAAGGTAACACGTAAATGTTTAAAATGGAATAAATCTTAGTGTAAACATGTAAACCTGTCCTTCCTCATCCCCTCCCCCACTTAACTTAGGTCCTGTTCAGAATCTCTAAAAGAATGTTGACGTCCAAATGCTCATTAAGAATATGGAAATATGAATGTCTTATAAGAGTGTGGACGTAAGAATCTTTTAGAGAATATATTTTAAGAGACTCACCGATCGCTGTAGCCATGAAAATAGGACCCAGCCACCAGCCACAACCCACCGCAGAGAGAACTTCGTCGATGCAGTCGTCGCCAGACATACTGGTGGTCGCTGGTCCGCTACGCTGTGCCCCCAACCTGTTGACCACCAAACTCTCACTGATCGAACTCTTAAGTGTTGGCCATGATTAGTTAGAAATGATGATTACTTATTATGGATGCTGAGTTAGGAAGGATGATCAATTACTGTAGTTACTTTATTTTATTCTCTTCGCCACTCATCGGCCTGTTTACCGCTTTGGGAACCGGTCACGTCTGTTGCACGCTGTTGTCAACTTGCCATGTGCTGTCTCTAGAACGGGTTTGTACTTGCACCAGTGTTGGTCAAGTCTGGTCTCGAAATAGCTCACACACGGTGCCGTCACAACACTCTGGCAGATTATTCCAAAAGTTCACAACTCTCACTCCAAAAAAGTTCACACTGACAGTTTGAACTTAGGGTTTCTTCAACCTGAGGTTGTGACCTTTAGTGTGACAGATATGAATACTCGACTAAGTAATATCGTCTGGGATGCTTCTGAACTTCTATTAAATCACCTTTTGCCAGCCTGTAGTACAAGCTATATAGGCAACTGCAGACGTTCCAATCTCTCTGGGTACCTGAGATGCTGTAGTGCAGGCACCAGAGTGGTGGACCTTATTTGGACGTTGTTAATCATTTAGCCGTCTCTAGTACTGTATATCTCGGAGACCACACGGGACAGTACTCCAGTCATGAATCGTTGCACTTTTGAAGAACGTTATGGGGGACTGGCCAGCTAGGTACAGTATTAGAGCTAATTGTTATTGGAAGGAAATTTATTATCAAGGAGAACCCTTGTTATACTAAAGTAATGAAAATCCTGTGTTGTGTGTCTTACCTAGCAAGCGAAGGAAAGATATAATGATGATCTGCTGGTAAGAGGGCGCGCTTCTATATACTGTATACTCTCTGTCTCATACACCACCAGCCACGCACGGAGTAACTCACACTCATAATAACCTTCATTTTATATCCCTGGACAGTGTAAATCAACTGCATCGCGTTTTACCTAAAAAAAATGACATAGATTGAAATATACAAATAATATTCTATGATGGTGAAATAGTCGTAGAATTAATCGTCTCGGAATTAGAAATAGCGACGAGTGATGGTGTGAACATAGTGTAGCCGATTGCCCCTAGCAACACACACACTCCTGGATTTAATATTTAGATGGATTGATACACCGAGAGATGGTGACCAACACGTACCTCCATAACCCAACCCCCGTGAAGGGCCATTGCATTCCTCACTCTACATTTTATATTCGACAGTCGATACTCTACTTTGTATACTCGTCAGTTGACACTACATTGTATACCTGCACCTTTGTGTGCACAGTGTGCTCGTGTTCTGGGTATCAGGTTCTATATACAGGAGCGAACACAAACACCTGTATAATAGGGTGTGTCAATTTTGTCAACATGTTAAAAATCAAATTTGGTAGTCAAAATATTGTGCCTCTTTATGTCTAAACTTGAGATTAGCAAACAAAAATGAATTGAAATAACCCTCACCTACATCAATTATACCTTAAAGTTTCAAATATCAGTATTTCAACAAATTAATGAGACTTGATTAGAATTATTCACTTGATATTAACTAATCTCATGTAAGCATATGGATTATGGAGTATTTTATGGTTCTATAGCTTGTGTACAATATGCATGTCAGAACATGAACATGAACAGGCTCTCCGTGTGGGACAGTTTAATTCTTGTTTTGACTTGTACCAAGCGTGAGGATAAGGCGCCCGGCTCACTCTCCTTCTAGATATCATAGACGGTGGTTTGCTCTCATTGCACTTGCACCTACTCTACCAGACGAATTCTACATTTTAATTATTGTAAGTAGGGCATATTGATTGTCGCAGTTACTTATATCATTGTATAAAACATTATGTTCTAAGAAATTATTATGTTATTTCTGTTACAGCATTTTTGATAAACAAATTGATATTTTTTGAAACAACAATTGAATTATGAAACATTGAAATATTTTTCTATTTGTCAGATAGTGTGAAGATGTCAAAATTGAAGACAAGAAGTCAGTTGTCAACCCACTTGAGCCTGCTAGTTGGTAAAGGGAAGGAGCTTCCTGTATCAGAACTTCCAACAGTGAGAGACATGCTAAGATTAGGGTTACTCCTTCGAGAAAAAAATGCAAAGGACAGAAGGAACTATACAGATAAAGAACTCATAAATGACATGATAGTCCCTCTTCTGCATCAATGGACAAAAGCTAATGCACTATTCAAACCACCTGTGATTAATCAGTGTCGAACTATTGAGCTAAAACTAACGAAATTATGGCACAAAGCAGTTGAAACATCACTTGGTAAAGGAAACTTGGCCAGGAAAAATGAATTTCTGCACACACTTGATACTCTGTTTGACATTTTGACCTGCAAGTGCTCCATACAATTATGTTCTGAATCCAACTGTTCTCACTCAGGTAAGAGAGAAAATAATTCCCACATTGATTGTGGTTGTCCTCGTGAAAAGAAGATCCCTGTTTTAGAGCTTGAATTTATAAAGGCACAGAGGACAAAGGCAGAAGGCCAAGGAAGTATGCAAATGGGTTCAATAGATTATTCAGAAACAAAGAAGCAGATTGCTAATGCCAAGAAGAGAGAACAAATCCGAGAGAGGGAACAAAAGAAGAAAATGAAGAGTGAAGAAGCCATCCAAAGAGAGGAAGAGCTGTGTCAAGATGTTTATCACTTCTTTGATAGTTCTTCTGATGAACAGGAAGCAACATCAGATGATAGTTCCAAAGAGCCATCTGAACCTTTACCAAAGAAAATTAAATACAACACAAGAAATATTTCAAACATTGCGTTAGCTAGTATTCGCCACCATGCTGGACTTCGTGAGGCTGCAGAAATTGCAACTGCCGCTTGGATAGATGCAGGCCTCATCAGCCGAGAGGATGTATCTTTGGTGATAGATCATAATAAAATTAGAAGAGCACAAGAAAAAATAATGAAGGAAATATCTGATCAGCATGAAAAAGATTTAAGCGAGGGAGGGCTCTCCTGTCTTTTGTTTGATGGAAGAATAGATGACACAAAAGTTTTGCTAGAAGTAGAGGGAGTGAACAGAAAGTTTCCAGGTCTCATCAAAGAAGAACACTACTCTGTCTGTTCTGAGCCTGGTGGTCGGTTTTTGTTTCACTTTGCTCCCGAAACTGAAGTAGAAGGGAAGAAACATGCAGAGGTCATTGCTGATCATATTTTATGTTGGGTTCAGGAGAGAGGACTTGGCAGTTCACTGCAGGCTGTTGGTGGAGATTCAACTGCAGTGAACACCGGATGGCAGGGGGGTGTAATGACGCATTTAGAGAAAAAACTAGGAAGAAGACTTGTTTGGATTGTATGTGATTTACATACAGGCGAGCTACCTCTTCGTCATCTCATCCAGGAACTTGATGGTCCTACAAAGAGCAACAACAAGTGGTCAGGTCCCCTTGGCATCATGCTGGGTGAAGCAACACAACTAGAAATAAATACAACCTTTCCAAAGGTCGAAGTTGGCCCTCCCCTTCCGGCGTTGTCTGAAGGAGTCATCAAAGATCTCAGCACAGATCAATCCTATGCTTATCGTATTGCCCAAGCAATAAGATCAGGAGAAGTGCCTCAGTCATTGGCTCTCTTGGAGATTGGACCTGTCAGTCACAGCCGTTGGTTAACTACAGCTCTTCGTTTCTGCAGGATTTGGATTTCCAAACACGAATTGAAGGGCAAAGTGCTGAAGAATTTGAGGTTAATTGTTGAATTTATTATTGGAGTTTATCTTCCCCAGTGGTTTAGTGTGAAACTTAATCCTATGTGGGTGGATGGGCCCAATCACCTTTTGTTTCAATTGCAGCTAGTAAGAACACAGAGGAAGGTAGTGAGGGACATCGTGTTACCTATGGCAAGAAGGTCCGCTTGGTATGCTCGATCAGAAGCAGTTTTGCAAGCAATGCTTTGCAGTCAATGTACCAATCTCCGAACCGAGGCTGTAGAAGTCATTCTAAAGATTAGAGGAACGCTAATAGATGACGACCAGTTGGGAGACTGTTCGTTTCATTCAAGAAAAGTTCCCCCAATAAACGTCAATGCCACCAAATTGTCAGAATTGGTTGACTTGAGTTTGGAAGTCTTAGAGCCACCATTGACAACAAGTCTAACTAGCCAAGAATTGAGAAACCTTAAAGAGACTCCAATGCAGGTGCCGAAGTGGCCTTCCCACACTCAAAGTGTGGAGAGATGTGTGAAAATGGTCACAGAAGCAGCGGGCCATGTTTACAGCCACGAGAGGCGAGAAGGTTACATCAAAGCACAAATAGCAAGCAGACTACTGATGACAAGAAACCAAAGCAAAGAGAGTATGAAGGCATTGGTTACTTTCAAATAGACTACGGATAATAAAATATAATAATTTGAAACTTGAAACAGTAACATGTGTGCAAACGCTGGTTATGTTATAAATTCACAAATATGTACATTTAAAAATCCATTTGATGTAGGTAGGACTTATTATAAAAAAAAATTTATGCCAGAATATTGTTTTGCATGCTTAAAGACTACAATAAATTGCTACCAAATTACTCGATTTTCAATTTAGCCAGTTCACCCCCTAAATTGACACACCCTACTGTATAAAGTTTTATAGGTTCTATTTACTGGATAACAGATATGTACACAAGGGAAGTAGCGCTCCTTACTCTGTCCGTGGGTCAACTGCTCTCTAGGCGACGTATGGTAAGTGATACATAAACAGCTTCCATATGTCGCCAGGCACATTAATTAGGCATGTGGGACATTGATAAATACATTGCCACACGCTACTAGCTAGGCTAAATAAATATTGTATATAAATGGAGCACATACATAAAATACATACATAATATAAATACAGCATACAGAATATACATACACCTCCCTCCCCCCTATACGCTCATAGCAAAGTCTTGAGCGGACCTTTTCTTTTGGATCCGTTCTGAGCGTCGAGGGACCTGATCACTGGGAAGGGTATGGTACTCAACACTGGTGGCGGGGTCAGCAGAAGGCATTGTTACGGGGCGGAGAAAACGGCGGTTCCTCCACCACACACGACCACTGGGTAACCGCACCTGGTAGTCCCGTGACCTACCGAGACCCATGACTACGCCTACTTTGTCCCAACGTAGGGAGGTCGGGTCCTGAACACGGAATTGGGTGCCGACACTCAACCTGGGGAGAGAACCGGCGTGGTCGTTGTAGCGGGCGACGACGTCTTGAACACGTTCGGCGGCTCGGCGATCACAATCCTCTGTCTTGGCCTGCCACTCCTTGGAGAAGGATTGAGGGTGAGCAGGGACACAAGAACGAAGAGGGCGTCCATACAAAACCTGGGCAGGGGAGCGTCCGGTGTAGTTAGGTGTGTTGCGGAGTTCTAGAAGACCCCGGTCAAAGGCCTCGCAGTCAATATTCCCAGAAGGGGCCACCTTAAGGATGAGGTGCTTCAAGGATTTGACAGCAGCCTCAGCGTGGCCGTTGGACTACGGGTAATGGGGCGATGACAACACATGCCGGACTCCCCATCGGTCAAGGAACACAGCAAAGTCCCGGCTTGTGAACGGAGGCCCTCCGTCGGTTCGCAGGCGTACAGGAACGCCCACGTCACAGAAGTAGTGGCGGAACTTGCTGATGGTGGCGGCAGACGTCGTGTCATTACCGCACTTGATGACAACCGGCCAACCAGAGAGACGGTCGACGATAACAAGGAAGGACTTTCTTGACACAGAGAAAAAGTCGGCCGACACAGACTCAAAGGGGCGGGTGGGGTTGTCGTCACTCATAAAGGGTTCCTGCTGCTGGCTGGGTTGTAATACTTGGCAGGGCTCACACGCACGGACAACATTGGAGATGTCGGAGTTGATACCGGGCCAGAACACAGCCTGTCGTGCACGTCGTTTGGTGGCCTCAGCTCCACAGTGACTGTCGTGAAGGCGAGCCAAGACGTGGGGACGTGATGCAGCAGGGACAACTACACGTGCTCCGTACAGAACAAGGTCTCCGTCGCAGTAGAGTTCATCGCGGAGTTTCCAATACGGGAGCAGGGTGTTGTGAAGATCGTAGCGGTTGCTAGGAAATCCATTCCTCACACACTCGACGAGTCGGACGTAGGAAGGGTCATCTCGGGCCGTTGTTCGAAGGTCCTCCATTGCCTTGTCGTCATCTGGTGACAGGTCCGAACGAAGGGATTGGACGGCGTGTAGAGTGACCACAGTCCTGACGGAAAGAGCGAGATCGGCGTCGAGCACATGGTCTTCTGGAGTAGGGCGGCTGACAGGAGAGCGGGATAAGGCATCAGGGATGCAGAGCTCCATACCGGCACGCCACACTGCTGTGAAGATGTACGCCGAGAGCTTCTCTTTCAGACGCTGGAGGCGAGGGTTCTCAACGGCGTCCAGCGTGTAGTGGTTGAGGATTGGAACAAGCGGGCGATGGTCGGTCACTAGGTGAAAGTGTTGCAGGCCTATGAGGTAAAACCTGCACTTGGACATCGCCCAAACCACAGCCAACAGCTCCAACTCAATAGTGGCGTAGCGCGTCTCGGTGTCAGAGAGGAAACGCGAGCCACACTGGACGAGCCGGAATTGCCCTCCACCATGATCCTGCAGTAGGGCGTATCCCACGCCGTACAAGCGTGAGGCATCTGTCTGCAGAACCGTCTGCAAGGCTGGGTCAAACGTGGCGAGGACAGGTGGACTAGACAGGGCCTGTTTCACTTGCTGGAAGGCCTTGTCGTGGTCGGGGGTCCACAGGAATGTCCTCTTGGGGCTCATCAGGGGGCGAAGTGGTTGGGCAGCTGCGGAGATGTCCGGCGGCCCTCACTGGTGGAAGGGCGCTGAAACTTCCGCCGACGCTGTCCCTTGGGTTTGTTGGTAAGGCAACACTTGTCATAGTGGCCCAGACGACCGCACACATTGCACTGGACGTGCTTAGCTGGGCACCGTACTGTGAGTGACCAGTGGCCCTTACGGTCACAACTGTTGCAGGTAGACTCAGCAGCTGGACACACCTGTGTTCCGTGCTGCTTACCACAGTTGTTACAAAATGAACCGGGCGTGGACGTGGTGGGCGAAGGCGTAGGAGCAGACTTTTTGTCCTTCTTGTACCGGGACACAGCGCGTGCAACTGTAGGGGGACCTCGGATGGCAGAGGTGGCACACCTGGCAGCCTCATAGGAGCGACATATCGTCAACACATCCTTAAGAGAAGAGGAAGAGTCGAGGGAGGTGAGGCGTTGGACAAGTTCCTCGTCCTTAACACCCATCAGGATCACCTGCTTCAACTGGGTCTCCTCGCACTGCTGGTAGGCATATATCTACCTCTTCCGAGGCTCTCTTGAGTCGTACATAAAAGGCGTCAAAAGTCTCACCCTCCATCTGTCTGCAGCTAAGCAATTCCCTCCTGCGCAGAGCTTCATTCTGCTGTCCTTTGATGTGCCGTTGTAGAATGTCCAGTACCTCCTCTACAGACAACGAAGAGGTCGGAGGTACCTGCAACGTATGTTCTAAGACAAGCTGAGTTTCCAAGGACAGGTACATACGTAGCTGAATGAGTTGTTTAGGCTGTGACAAACTCTGGAGATCCACCATTGTAGCATAATCAGTCCACCGTCGCCGCCATTCACGAAAAGTCTGGAAATTCACATCAGGCTTCAAGATGGGCGGTGTTTGAGCTGCTGCTTTAGGTGGGGCTGGGGGGCGTGAAGGAAGCATTGATGAGGTATATGAACCAGTCAGTACCGAGGCAGTGTTAGAGCCAGGGGCTTGGTTAACAGTGAGGCGAGATATCAAAGCTTCAAACCGTGCACTGTCTTCCAATCTCCGTTGGTGGTCTCTCTCTGCCTCTGCTTGCCTTCTGTGTTCATCCGCCACACGTCTGTTAGCTTCATCCTCGCGCCTTTCATCTCTCATAAACTTCATTAAAGCAATTATCTCTGGAGACAACGCTGAATGTCGAGGTGAAGGGCTGCGCGATGTTGTGGTAGCTGGGGCGTCATGGTCAGCCTGGTCATCCATCTCTGCGGAGCTATCATCCGACTGACTCATCCGGGCGTCGGCTCCACGACTGTGTAAAACACGAGACATAACTACTTCATCTGTGTACTTTGTCTTAAATCAGTGTTGACCGGTCAGCCCGTCGTATCAACAAGATCTCAGACAAAAAATTAATTAAATACACAGATAAGTAGATTATATATATAAAATATATATAAGGGAATCGCCGATGTCAGTGAGTGTGTGTGCCAGGCGGGCGAGAGCGTCTCGCCATGAGGGGCCTCGAGCTGTGAGGAGGTGTGGAGATGACTAGGAGCGTCAGTTACCCTCTGGACATGGCGAGAGAAGGATGCGAAAAACTTTACTCCATACAAATGCCCAGAACATGCCGTGTACCTTGGGAATCCTTTATAACAAGGTCACACATTTATGGCACGAAACACACAATGCACTAAACACTGCACAGAAAATCACTGTCACTGACACTGCTCAAAGTTGCTAAATTCTTCGAGGAGGGCGGTTGTGAGTTGACGCAGAGAGCCGGCTTTCCACAAACTTTGCACTTTCACTCGTAATTATCCAGTAAGACTAGACACTGCGCCATGCTCGTGTTCTGGGTATCAGGTTCTATATACAAAAGCGAACACAAACACCTGAATAATGTTTGTAGGTTCTATTTACTGGATAACAGATATGTACACAAGGGAAGTAGCGCTCCTTACTCTGTCCGTGGGTCAACTGCTCTCTAGGCGACGTATGGTAAGTAATACATAAACAGCTTGCATATGTCGCCAGGCAAATTAATTAGGCATGTGGGACATTGATAAATACATTGCCACATGCTACTAGCTAGGCTAAATAAATAATGTATATAAATGGAGCACATACATAAAATACATACATAATATAAATACAGCATACAGAATATACATACACAGTGTATACCTACACCATGTATTATGTTTGTATACCTGTTCTGTCTTTGTACTTAGTTTGATAATCAGGTGAAATAAACTGGTGGCTTATCTTCAGGTGGTCCAGGTAGAGTAGACGCTTAAAAACAGTTTTGTGTAACTCATGAATAAGCTCAAGATATAATTATAATTTTTGGTAATTTTAATAATTTTCTTTATAAAGGGTTGTTGTTGTTAGAATGTTATTACGGCTCTTCAACAACCAAGATATAGTATATAAACAAAAATTCCCGGATGGAGATTTAAGGACCAAAAAAGAGGACATATCCGGGAAAATACGGACGTAGGTAACCCAACTTTTGTGCAACTGTACCTCCAGACACCACAAGACGCAGATATATTCAAAGTTCAAAACCCTTCATGTGTGAGTAACATGATAATCAAGTGAGGGTATGTCAGGGCTTGAGGAACACCTTGAGGGAGAGGGTTAGCATGTAAATCGCCCACCGGGTGTTCCTAAGCTCATGTCGTGAGATGGTAAACATTCATATCACCTGTTTATATATCAAAGTTTATATTTACAGTTTAGAAGTACTTGTATGAAGAACAGTACAAGCAGTGTGATCACCCGAAGATTGATCCCCTAATTTTTTCACCTGAAGATTCACTCCCAGTTTATTCCATCTGAAGATTCACCCCCTAGTTTATTTCACATGAAGATTTACCCTCAGTATATTTCACATGAAGATTCACCCCCCAGATTATTTCACCTGAAGATTAATCCTTTCCCAGTTTATTTCACCTGGAGATTCTAACGTTCCGATGGTTAATCTTATAGTGAAATAAACTGGGGGTGATTCTTAAAGTGGAATAAACTGCAGAGCGAATCTTCAGGTGAAAATGACGAGGAACACCTTACATCCCAGTGTCAGAACACTGTACTGTATATAGCTAAGAAACCTGACCCACTCCCCCTACCCCCCAAAAATCGCTGGAAAACAATTATAGTGTCTTAGTATGGAAAGTGAGTTTATAGTGTTGTAGGTAAAAATCGGCTCAATATTTACCAATAATACCAACGAATGCATCAGTTTTGTCTTATAATTTTTTGCGTTTCTTGTTCAACTTTTTTTTTTTTTTTATGGGGGGTTAGCCCACCCGGGCACAGGTCACTGACCCACATCAAGGCCTGGGGGGTGAAAATGTAATATTAATAATAATAATAATAATAATAATAATAATAATAATAATAATAATAATAATAATAATAATAATAATAATAATAATAATAATAATAATAATAATAATAATAATTCATATTAAATAAAATTTATAATGAAACTACAAAATTATAAATAAAATAATAATAATTGATAGTAAATGAAATGGTTAATACAAAATACAAAATTGAAAATAAAATAATAAGGACGACAATAATAATAATAACACTAATAATAATAATAATGACAATAATAAAGAACCATGAAGAAATGTAAAAATGAAAAAAAATCAATAGTGAGAAACAATATATGCATGTTGTGTTGTCAAAGTAAGAGAAACAATTGAAACCCTGCAATTGTATGTAAATGAGGCAGAAAATCAGATCAGCAACCTGGGACATGGTCACAATTTTCGTGATGCCATATAGCAGCAGGGTCTACCATTAGACAACACATTATGCTTCCAATATCTTCCCAGGCAGTAGTACCTCCCTGTTTGGTAGCTGCCTACTACCTACTACCTTGATGAGGTTTGTGTAATATTTTTGTGTGTTATGTCGGACTTGGTTAAATTTACGTTATAATTGTGCGTTTTATAGTTGCACGTTAATGTGTCAACGAACAGCTGGATCTAGGAAGCTCTGAGAAAACTAGCTGGCTTTATTCATTAGTAGTGAATCATTACACTAGTTACCAGTACACTAAGCAAAAATAAGGAGATAAAACATGTCAAGTATTTAGTGATCTTCTGTGATCTACAATGCCATAGTGTTGCTCACGTTGACGAAAATTGAGAACGGTAATTTTAAACCCTTGAAAACGATGATCCCGAAAGGAACAAACCATCGTGCTGAGTTTTGTATTCTAATATCGTTAACCCTCTGTTGGTCAGGGGTTTTGCTCTGCTCAGTGCAATCGTCTGGCGTTAGCCAAAATACAACACCAAAGGTTAAATTTGCATTAGTGCACACAACTCTGTTAGAAAGTCCAAACTATGTTTTTCTTGTGTATTTTTGTGTATTTTGATCGGTTTTGACCTTTTATTTCCTTCGGAATTTGTTTGTTTTTTAGTTATCGGGGTTTCTGGGTGGGGCGTTTTCTGACAAAAATCATATCAAGCCAATACAAATGTCACAAAAAACACTAGAAAAACCAAACCTAACCTAACCTAACCTGACCTAACCTAACTATCACCAAATGATGGAATCACTTATATCTTACCTTATTGGCCTGGTTCATGCCAACTATGTTGGTCTTGACGATATTTACACTCGTTCTTACACTTAGAATACTTTACTGAGGTCAGAACACCATGAGATCTAAAAAAAATGCTATAGCTTGTTAGTATTTGTTTCCCAAAATGCGCAGTCAACAACATATAATTGAAGTGACACCCATCGCAGACTTCCATTGTCGGAAATGAATTTGAATTTCGAAATACGACTCAATATCACAATCGAATTTGATTGGGCAAAAAATACCGCGAATTAAACCACAAACCATATTAATTGGTGACCCCCCCCCCCCCAAAAACCTCTTTTGATTGGCTGCGTGACGTGTACGGGAACGCATGCGCGTGACGACTTATGAAAGAATCAGCTGAGTGGGAGGTCGGGTAGGTGATAATGGCGGAAGATTAATGGAATAAAATAGAGAAAGATTTGGAAGGCGCTATCTCTGTTATTATACGTTTGCGACGATAATGTAATAAAGAAAATGATCTTGAAATTAGACGTCTTTTTAGAATATGGTAATATATTTGGAGTAGGAAAGTTGTGTGCACTAATGCAAAAATACCCACCTAAGTGCACTGCTTCTCTACAAAGGGCTAAATACTTGACATTAAAGTTACCCGTATTGCATCTGTACCCCACACAACACACATGACAACCGGATGGATGTCACAAGACCCAAGTTAAACAGCTGAATTTATGATAACAACACAGAACTCTTGAGATGACGTTGCATTTTTCAGTCGTCATGCCAACAGCTGGTGGAGCCTCACTAGCTTTTGAGATGAAACGCCGGTAGGTACTTTGTGTAGTAGCATTGTTATTTTATCAGTTTCTCCACTAATCTGGCTCTTAGTTATTTGGGTGGTCAGTCACATATCTTTGTTAGGCACTGTTGGCAATTAGTACTGAGTATGTACTGCTACAGACTGTATCTGCAACTGCGCCAGTTTTGGTCAAGTAAGAGTGTGTGTGTCTGTTGTTTTGTGTATGCGAATATATATATATATATATATATATATATATATATATATATATATATATATATATATATATATATATATATATATATATATATATATATATATATATATATATATATATATATATATATATATATATATATATATATATATATATATATATATATATATATATATATATATATATATATTTCATGTAAATCCATAATGAAAACGTGGATAAGATAAATCTTGATAAAATCACACGGAAAATGGAAACAACAGGTACCTTGGCTTTCGTCTTTATTCAAGACATCTTTAGAGCAACAGTTGCCCTGAAGATGTCTTGAATAAAACAGCTAAATATATATATATATATATATATATATATATATATATATATATATATATATATATATATATATTGATTGTATATATTGTATATATTTTGTGCGTATATATATATATATATATATATATATATATATATATATATATATATATATATATATATATTGTTGAACCCTCCACCGATATATATTGTTACGAACCCCTCCACCGATTATGATCTACCTACCCAGCACTACGAACCACGCCATCTATTGTCTTCATCTACCTACCAGCACCACTTAGCACGCCATCTAGGGACGAGACGAGTATGACTCTGTCTTAGTTACCACTCCTGGTTTCCTTCTCCATATCCTGGTTGTTGCGTTACTCTCCAAGTCTTCTTTGTCAGCTCGAATTGAGGAGAGAGGACTGGCTCTGGAAGTGACCACAGGATCACTATATATCCTGAAAACCCAGCACAGTGATCTACCTACCGTCTTCATAATATTTCACGCCTTACTCTGTCAGCCATCTCAGCTCCGGGTGACTTAAGTATTTGTAATCTTATATTGCCTCCCCCACGTCCACTTGCTTTAAATTATTGTATGTTGTATAAATATGTATATACTCGTTAATGTTTAGGTTATATGGTTAAGGGAAAATTATAGGAAGCTGAATATTTTGTTAAGGAATTTATGGTACTTTATTATACACAAAACAAAACTCGCATCCTTTTGCCCACCCTTTTTATATCCCATTGTCTTTACTTGTTTTTTTTTGTTGTTG